>NC_066871.1:34184744-34316892 GCF_022985175.1 Labeo rohita
GAAAAAACTGAGCAAAGAGACGAAGTGTGATCATTATCCAAATCACAAAAGTCTGCAAGATGAGTGAAACATTAACTTCAGGCGTTCTCTGTGACACTTCCTCCCTGGAGGTCAATGCTCTGTGATCAGTCCTTATGTTTGCTCATTAAATCTATTACAAATTTGGCTGAAATCGATGTTTCCCTCTCTCTAGCTGCAAGGTCAATGTGCTCCAGCTGTCTCTGCCTCACCATCAGTGGACAGTTAGGTCACCGAGTGTTGGTCAGCATTCTCTCACAGTTCAATAATACTAAACGATGGGGAATTCATTAGATATTTAGACGTTCCTCTCCTTTCTAAAGGTCTCTGTAAATGTCTGCACTTCTGGGACGCAAATGTAGTACTGGAAATGTTATTTTTGTCTTAGAGCTTAAGTGTTGAAACTGTTACTGAAACCTAAACTTATATTATTAACTTTTATATATACAAAAAGTTTTTAAAAGTTGAACAAAATTGACAGTATACTGCCAGCAGTTTTCTGTCGTCATGACTTGCTCCTTTCGTGAGCCTGGAACAAGGGCCAGTGACAGTGCTGGGCAATGACGATTTGAGGGAAGCCAAATGTTCCATCATGCTGTCAAACTACAGAGCCTGAGAATAGAAAAAGATCTGAACTTTAAGCTTTTACAGTTTTTTACAATTGTTAGGGCACATTTCTCAATACTTAGGTCACTTTTTTAAACTCTTCACACAGTTCTCCCAACCAATTTTCAACTCAGCACATCAGTTAATTTCACATTCAAAATTCACTAAAACCACCATTTCATTTCATCTATCTATCTATCTATCTATCTATCTATCTATCTATCTATCTATCTATCTATCTATCTATCTATCTATCTATCTATCTAATTACAAGAAATATTTTGATAAAAATGAAAAACTGTCATTATTATTTGATTTTAGATTACTAAATTTTATTATCTAATTACATTTTTGTTTAATTACAAGATAAATTCACAATAATAAAGCCATTATTACAAATCAATTTCTTTATCTGGGATAGATAGATAGATAGATAGATAGATAGATAGATAGAATTCTATTTCAGTACTGCAAGTGGTGTAAAAAACTAGCTTGGAAACATTTTTTCATTGATAAAAAGGCTTTAATGCAAGTAAATTTGGCGTCACATAACAGAATTACATATGTCCATCCCTACATTGCTTCCTTTAAATCCTTTTTTTTATTTCTCTCTGTAATGATGCATTAAAGTCCCTATGAAATCAAAATGGAAGTTTTTGTCTTTAAGTATGAATATGCAAGCCTTAAGGTTATCGCAACATGGGCTCATTGGAAATATGTGCCTCTATAAACATTTCTGCAAAACTGAAAAAAAGGTACCTATATGTAGAAATCACTGCAGTTTGCAGTTGAAATGAACAACTTTCATTCCTTTTCACACAAAGTATGATTTACACACGGAGTTTCGATTTCAAAAGTCTAATTTTCACACGATTACTTGCAGAGTATTATATTATGACTTGAAAACAATTTTAACATCCTGCGTGATTTGAAAACTGATACTTTTGAACGTTGTTATCGCATAAACAGCTGTATATGCATGAGTTTTCTAATTCAGTAGGTTTGTTCGGTAGCTCACGCGATACGGCGTTGCACTTGAGTGATGAAGAGCTCTGCTACAAACCCCATGAAACTACGGCTTGACAAAACAGCTCAGATCTGCGTAAGGAAGTTTTGCATTTGTTAGCACTACTAGTTATGGTACATTCACATGGGGCGTCAGCATTAACGCTTCACGGAGAGCGTGTCTGAAGCTTCGCGCTGATTGGTCAGCATCTGCACCGAACGGGATTGGCTAGAGTCTGCTGCAGTATGTTTGCATAAGGTGATCTGATTGACTGACACCTGCGTTGGCGCTTGAAAAGTTGAACATTTTTTACTTGTCCCATGCAACACCATTGACGCAACACATTGGACCCATAATTCAGTTCGGCAACGCTTGACATCACTGCATTCAAAGTAAATGAGAAGCATTACTGCTGATGCCCCATGTGAATGGGGCGTTAGGTTTAGGGTTGGGTTTGGTGTAGGGGATATTTCCAAGACGATACAGCATTATCCTTTAGCGACACTACCTGGATATTTGAATTCTGAACAGCCGCAATACATACCTCAAGTAGTGTAATAAAAACATTGCAATACGTGCCTTTACCAACATAATAAAAATGTGCCACGGTCATGTATTGAGCGTGTGTTTTAGTGCCACCCTCTGGACATTTCACTTAAGTAAGGTACATAATTACAGTGTTGCAGAAATGTATATATTTCGTTAGTATGCTCCAAAACAATAACAAAATACACATTTACAAGATAAAAGCACTCAAAACTTACAGTAATGTATGGATCAACAATTTTGATGACATCACCCTGCACTTTAGCTTCTCATCAAACTTTCTGTCCAATCAAATGCTTTCTAGAATCTGAAGCGTCCCGCCCCCTACGCTATAAATAGATGCTGAAGCTGTGGCTGAAATCGGTCACTTGTTTACAGAATTACTGTACAGTGAATGACACAATGCACTATATAGGGGAGAGGGACCGATTTAGACAGTGCAAAAATGCTTTTCATTAGGGCGAATGAAGTCTGGAACCAATGTTGCATGCACACACTCTGCTCTGGTCCAAACAAACGATAGCATGAGGCGAATCATATGTGCAAAACAGCGCAGATCATAAAACGCATCGGATCCATTTGAATTCCACACATAATGGTATATTTTATAGCGATATGGATGATATTATATGCTGACAAATGTGACTTTACCCAGCTCAACCGCTCTGGCCCAAGCTAATATAAACAAAATGCTATTGGCTATTTTAAAAAGTGGGCAGGATTGCTTGATATTTTTTCCCCCTTTTACTATTTCAGTTGAAATGACCTAAAACGCAGCTATTTCAAAGCACTTCAGTTGACCTTTAAAAATCTATTCTGACTTCACACAACAAAATGAGCAAACGATATGTAAATTTTTATATTTGTCAGTGTAGCAGTATTTTTATGGTTCCATAAATTTCATGTCACACTAAAAAAAAAATTAAAAATATAGCCAAGACATTGTTTGAAATTTATTGTAGCATTTTTGTCTCAGACATATGAGACTATTAGATGTAGGAGAGAGAAGCCATAAAGGGACAGGAATAGGCATACTGTTTCATAATAAGTGTAAAGGATGTGAAAACAGTATACTGCAGTAATTGCAGAAACTAGACGACCAAAATCTTCCAGCTCAGCTCACCAGCATGCTAGTTATAGTGACGTTACATAAAGATAAAAGCATGTGCACCCATTCAGGTGGATTATCTGTGTATGTGTGAGCAAACGCAAGCGAGAAAGGGGTTCAGGAAGGACACATGAGAATAGTCACCACATACAACATCCCTAAATGGCCCAGGAATAAAGCAGCGTGAACTGATGCCTGATATAGCGGCAGATAATGGTCTGTGTGACGCATAAACTCTCCCAACACCCCGTTCCCTTTTACTGGTGAATAATTAGAGGCCGTTCCCGCTATGGATGCATTTTCTTATTTACTTACAGCTGAATTAGATGTGGCAAAGGAGAGAGAAAACTAATGAAATATCTTTCTGATATTTTTTTTTTTTTAGGGGAGTCCTGTTTGTGCTCCCCCAATTATAATATTGCCTCCATAAACAATGTTTTGTACCACAATGTCTTGAGGAAATGAATGAACAACATTTGTCTCAGAAGTGCATCGTCATTAAATTTTAGCGGTGCATATGGTGTATAATACATCACCTGAAATTGTGGTACTATAACAATGACTCTGGGGTAAACAGAATATGAATGCAATATTCACAATAATTATTATAAAATACTTGATAACACTGTACAGTTAGGTTACATTTGTTAACATTAGTGAACGATATTATGAACTAACTGTGAAAACAATTCTAAAACATTTATGAATTTTAGCTCTGTGAAATACTCGATTTTCATTGGTCAGTCACATTCCGAGGTATGTTATTCCCTGATAACAACTGGTAAAAACTAATAACACAGGCTCATCCGGGTAACTGCAGTCGGGGCTATTCACTTACTAGGATTTTTTTTTTTTTTCTTTGTGGAAGCTATGCATTTGATTGGCTAGTAAAATATTAAAACTCCAATCAATATTCTCTGTACAAATATTTAATTGTGCCATTCCGGGATTGCAGACTCACTCTCTCCTGTTTCATACAAAGGCAGCTGCTGCCATTTTGTGACGATTGTTTTGTACACTGTACCTGTAATTGATTGTAAGATAATTAACAAACTGGTAGTTTCATCTTAAATCATTATCTTTTATCACCATAATTATTTAAGTGGTGAAATGCTGTGTAATAAGTAGTTTGAATTTGCTAGCAACTGCTTTCTTCACAGAAGCTTTGCATTCGAATGATTAAACTCAAATCAGTATTTGCATCGAATTATTTCATTTTGTGGCAAGTAGCCGTGTAATAAGCAGGATAATGTACATCCAGCCGGTGTTTAATGCAAAATAAAGCCCTTCAGCCTGCCCTTCTGTCAGGCTTTATTCTGTGATAATTACCAACTTGACATGCAATGTTTATTACAACATTTACTAAGAAATTATTGAAATCCAAAGTTAAATCTGTTAACTTTAATTAATGAACTTAAAAAAAGCATAATGGCTAATTTGGATCATGTGTCCTTTAATAACACATTTACAATCACATTACAGCCTGGACGTCATTGAATTTCAGTCAGAGTTGTGCAACATTCAGTTGGCTTTTACGGCTACTATAGGAATGAATGGGAAGTACCGTAAGGTGAATCCCACTTGTCGCAAAAAGTAAGTGATTTCTCTTATAAAAACACTTTTTTTGTGGTATAAACTTTAAAAATAGAGTTTAGAGAATTAAATGATAAGCTGTTTATTCAGTGTAGTAAAGCCTCCTCCACTGACATCAATTTAAAAAAAAAAACAGCCTCTGGTGTCCTTTCCCACGTATTTCCAGTGCGGAAGCGTTAGCTTTAGCCGTTACGCTTTTTCGGCTAATGGTTGCAGGCTTGCCATCTAGTGGGTTTGGTATTTACACTGTTGTGGATTATTAAAGGAGAAGTCCACTTCCAGAACAAAGATTCACATATAATGTACTCACCCCCTTGTCATCCAAGATGTTCATGTCTTTCTTTCTTCAGTCGTAAAGGAATTATGTTTTTTTTGAGGAAAACATTTCAAACGATCCCAAATGAGGTTGTAAACGATCCCAACCAAGGAAGATGCATCTTATACTTTTTAATCTCAAACGCTGCTCTTGCCTTGCTTTGACTGAACTGTTTTTTTTTTTTGTTTTTTTTCTCCCTCAACTTCAAATCATTTCAAAATCATCCTACATTACTGCAAAAGTACCGAACCAGTCTTTGCAAAGTGAACATGCAAAGAAGATCAAACACCCTTAACAAAAAAAGCAAAACACCGATATGGATGAGATGTGAATTTTTCGACATACCCTAACTGAACCGGAAAAAAAAAAACAGTTCAGGCAGAGGTAAGACAAGACGAGCGTTTGACATTTAAAAAAAAGTATATAAATTGTATTATTTTTATTAAAATAACCGATCGTTTCGCTAGATAAGACCCTTCTTCCTCGGCTGGGATCGTTTACAACTGCGTGTGGGATCGTTTGAAGCCACATTTAAACTGTATTTTGGAAGTTCAAACTCAGGACACCATAGAAGTCCACTATATGGAGAAAAATGCTGAAATGTTTTCCTCAAAAAACATAATGTCTTTACGACCGAAGAAGGACATTAACATCTTGGATGACAAGGGGGTGACATTATCTGTAAATCTTTGTTCTGGAAGTGGACTTCTCCTTTAAAGACTATTTGCATTAATCTTCATCTTCTTCGTGCATTCATTCCACCGTAGTGTGGACAGACAGGTGTTTTCAAGCAGGGTTGGAACTGAAGTCTGCAGAAAGGTAGCTCTCCACGAGCACGGTTGGAGACCCTTGGTCTTTAGTGGATAATTAAAGAAAACACATTTGAGCACATTTCCACCCATGTTTTCTAACTGTAATTTCATTTCAAATGTTAAAATTGTGTAGCTTTCTTTCTTTTTTATTTTGGTTGTTGTCGTGATCTGGACAGGTTTTATGAGATTCACCCTTTTACTCCATTGGGCCAATGTGTTCAGGGTTCTCTCAGAGAGAGGCGAGAGTGGGCGAGAGAGACACGACAGACTGAAGCTCTATTTGCATCTGCTCTGTTTGACTGCTCAGTAAGTTGCAATCTCATGGAGAGAGGTGGATAGAGAAATACAGAGACAGATAGATGGAATGAAATATTTAGCCAAAAAGAAGTCTATTTATAGATTGCAGTTGGTGGGGGGGCTTCAGTTAAATTATTGATGCGAGAGCGTGAGCGGGGCTTTTTCTCAGGTCTGAGAGGAAGGCAAGGCCATTCACGGAGAGAGAGGGAAGAATCACTGTAAAGAATGCACCGGGAGACAGAAGGAGAAATGAACAGAACGTCCATGAATTCACCAGTGTCATAGTCAAAACATTAACAATTTCCACTTTAAGAATTCAAGGTTTCAATACACTGAATGTTCATAATACTGTATTATGAGGGTGCAAAAAAAAAAAAAAAAAAAATCAAAATACTGAGAAAATCGCCTTTAAAGTTTTTGAAATGAAGTTCTTAGCAATACATATTACTAGTCAAATTAAATTTTGATATTTACGGTAGGAGATTTACTAAATATCTTCATGGAACATGATCTTTACTTAATAACCAAATTATTTTTGGCAAAAAAAGAGAAAAATCTATAATTTTGACCCACACAATGCATTTTTGGCTATTGCTACAAATTACAAACAAGACTGGTGTTGTGGTCCAGGGTCAAATTTTAACATTGACCAACCCAGGCTTGGAAAAAAAAATACAAATTAAAAAAAAAAAAAAAAAGTGCCTGTAATTTATTTATTTATTTTCATATGTGAATTCATATCATGTTGCTTCATGCACATTTCGCTGTAGTTTCAAAGTGAAATATCCAGTCAACGGCACTGAAAAGCATGTTAAATATTCTTAGAAACACATAAACATGACTGTGCCAACATTTTATTGTGCTGGTTCGTGCACATATCAGAGCAGTTCGGAAATAAAATGCATGAAAAGTGCAGCTGAAAGGTTAATGCTCTGTCATGTTTGAAAATAACATACCACCTACATTAAACCTTATAAATATAGAAAAAAAAAAAAAAAAAAAAAAACCCTTATAAATTATTAAAAATAAAAACATGCAAGAAACCAGATGGAAGTGAGTCAATTGTTAATTGTAAAAACGTTAATTGATCATCTGCCCTGTAATTATAATTTGTGTGACAGATAAATAAATAAATAAATAATTGTTTTACTGCAGTTTTTACTGTCAGTGTTTTCTCTCTAAGAATGCTTGAGCAGAAGGAGTGAGAAATGGAAAACCTTACGCTATTCATACATTCACATACATGTTATTACTATGTTATTACACTGTTATTCATATGTTATATTATGAGCATATCATTTTCATCTTTATATATAATAGCAAAAGGTATATAATTATGATTAGCTGTGGAAATGTACATATTTAGAGAATGTGACTCCTAATTCCTTATTTTGGGAAATTGGGAAGAAATCACTGTGTTTCTGTGGGCAGATGTTCTCTCTCTCTCTTTTTTTCATTTATGCATAAAAAAACAAAAACAAAAAAACTTTGTACAGGTATTTAACTAATGATCAAAGAAATATTATACAAAAAGTGAATAGTGATTTTCATCAACAGATTTGGAAAAATTTAGCATTACATCACTTGCTCACCAATGGATCCTTTGAAGTAAATGGGTGCCGTCAGAATGAGAGTCCAAACAGCTGATAAATAAAACATCACATGAATTCACAAGTAATCCACATGGCTCTAGTCCATCAATTAATGTCTTGTGAACTGAAAAGCTGCATGCTTGTAAGAAACAAATCTATCCAAATCATTACTTTTACACTGTAAAAAACACAATTTGTTGAGTCAGCTTAAAATAATTTGTTACCCTGCTGCCTTAAAATTTTAAGTTCAGTCAACTAAAATAAGTTTAGTCAACTTGAAATGCTAAGTTGTACTAAGTAACAACTTAGATATTTGTGTTTGCTAAACTTAACAGATGGGTAAGTAACCCAGCTGCCTTAAAATTTTAAGTTGATTCAACTCAAATATCTAAGTTGTCACTTAGTATAATTTAACATTTCAAGTTGAATAAACTTTTTTTTTTTTTTTTGAGTTGACTGAACTTAAAATTTTAAGGCAGCCAGGTTACAAATTATTTTAAGTTGACGCAACAAATTGTTGTTTACAGTGTAGCTAATAAGAGTCTTACAGTTGGAAACATTATTATGGATTATGGACTGGTATTTTGAACTTGATGTTTTTTTTGTTTTGTTTTGTTTTTCTTTTTTTCTTACAAACATGCAGATTTTCTCTTAACAATTAATTAATTGATGGACTGGAGTGGTGTGGATTATTGTGATGTTTTTATCAGCTGTTTGGACTCTCATTCTGATGCCATCCATTCACTGCAGAGGATCCATTGGTAAGCAAATGACGTAATGCTAAATTTCTCCAAACGTATTCTGACAAAGGAACATACTCATTTTGGATGGCCTGAGGGTGAGTAAAAATACTCCTTTAATACCATAAACCACCCATCAGTTGAAAAACCTCCATCATCCCACCAGGAAAGAGAAATCAGATGGTGTTACAACACGCCTTGTGCACGATCAGACTGACATTGGAAACGTGTTTAAAAAACGCCTGACAAGGTCAATAACGTGTCTTGGCAGTGTGTGCTGAGCGTGAGAGTGAGCCAGTGGGAGTGTGTGACTCAGATTTTTTACATTCAGACAGAAGAATGGTGAGTGTTGTGAAGAAGCTGCATGCTGCATCCAAGGCCAGATTGTATTCTGTGGAGAATAGCCTTGCTTTATATGGAGAAGAAATGAAAGAATAATAAAAAAAAAAAAACAGGCAGAGTGTGGGTTCTGGTCTCATGTTCAGTAACTTCTTCACCATTATTATAGCTTAAACTCAGTAACCAGGCTCTTGCATTGTAGCTGACCAACTTGACAATCAGTTCTTGACTCAAGCCTCTCAACTGACCAATTCAGTAAGGCGCAAATCCTTTTGTGACGAAGTAATTGAATCCTGACCTAAAAACTTGATTATTATGAACTGAAGTAGGAGAGCATTTGGTAAAAAGAATAAAGATTTCAAAATAGAGATTTAGATTGGTCTTTAGTTACACATCTGTGACACTGCATTATAGATGATCCAACATACTGTCATGGCAATTCATAACTATTGTACGTTTTGGAGAATAACTTACTTGCCCTCATGTTGTTCAAACCCAAGACCTTTGTTCATCTTCAAAACACAAATTAAGATATTTTTGACCCTGACCCTGCATAGACAGCAAAGGTATTACCACAGTAAAGGTCCAGAAAGTTTGTAAGGACTCCAAAAGTATTTATGTATAACTTCATATAATTACGATTGAATCCCTATTGTCACATGGACTGTTTTAACAACCCTTCTGGACCTTGAACGTGGTAGTACCCTTGCTGTCTATGGAGGGTCAGAAAGCAATTCTCAAGCGATTCTTTTGAGGCAGTTCTAAGATTGAGTTTTTCAAAACCCTTCCTTTCTGTGAGCCTGCTCTGCACTGATTGGTCAGATGGCTCAGTCTGTTGTGATTGGTCTACCACGTACAGCACATTGTCAGCATTGTCATAATTCTGTATTTTGAACGCTCAATGAAAATATAAATATCTATTATTTATCATACTTACAGGCTGTGATTAACTGGAGTCAGATGGTCCAGATAAATTGGGTATTGAGCCATCTTTCAAGAGCAAGCGTTTTGTGAATCCTACGTTTTCACCCCCCAGAGGTAATGGGGCATAGTAGGCGCACTTTAAGCTTTTGTTTTGTTTTTTCCTAAAAATCGTACAATTTTAAATTCATACGAAATTGCCACCCTCTAAAATAGTTATGTTTTCTAATGAGATCATGTTGAATGATCCGCATTTTAACACCGGTGGACAACCACATCCATCAAATCTCTCAGCACAGTTACAAAAAACAATATTGAATAGATTGAAAATAAGTCAGCAGTTTTTCCTCATAAAGTTATGGTATGCTATCCATTTTATATATCAATTTGTAGTAATGTATTATTTTCAATTATGAAAATAATTAAATATATTAAAAATATTTTGGTAACACTTTATTTTACAGACCAGTTCTCACTGTTAATTGCTACTAGTGTATTAGCTGTTTATTAGTTCTTATAAAGCACATATTAATGCCTTATTCTGCATGACCATATTTTATATCCCTTAAAGTGGTCATCGGATGGAAATCTCACTTTTACAAGTTGTTTGAACATAAATGTGTGTTTGTATTGTGTGTACACAACCACTCTATTGACATGGCCGTTTTACCTTAGACCTGCCCTAAATGAGCTGAGTGACCTGTAACAGTCTAATCGCCATTGTTTCGACGCTGATGCAGGGGAAGACTTGAATGGCTTCTAAGCGACTGAGGTGTTATGTTGTTGGATGTAATAATGAGCATAGCAGTTGTCATTTACTGCCGCTGAAGACACAGAGGATTACTATCGTTTTTTTGAAGGAAAGGCGCTTAGCGCTCTACATAAATGTTTCTATGTTTGCGTGAATCATTTGTGATCCAGCTTCACCTACAGCAGAAGTGAGTATACAGGTTTTTTATGCATCTTTGCAAATTGCCTTGCCTAATAATGGGCTAGTTAGCAAGTTTCGTGGCTAAATGCGGCTAAAGTAAACAGAACGGCTCATCACCTCACAGAAGAGAGGGGAGGGGCTAGCAGAGCCATTAGCATTTAAAGGCAAATGCAAAAAAGAGCTCGCTTTGAAAAGGGCTGATTTTTACTGGGTAAAAAGGGTGTTTTTTTTTACACTACCGCTAAGAAATTTTAACCGAAGTATGTTATAGACTTCTCATTAAGACCCTAATGAATCATATCAACTTGTGGAAAATGGGTACTCGATGACCGCTTTAACTCTGTCCTATACCTAAACTTAACAAGTACAGTACCTTACTATTAATAAGCAGCTCATTAGGACTTTATTGAGGAAAAAGTTATAGTTAATAGTTAGTGTGAACAGATATTTAATACACTCACTGGTTATAAAGCTCACAAAAATAAAAATAAATAAATAAAAACACAAACCAACCAACAAACAAACAAACAAATAAATAAATATATAAAAGAAAAATAAGGATTTTATTGCTAAATAAGAATGTTATGAATTTTACAAGGCTATTACTGTAGTATTTTTCTGCAAAGCTACTTTGAAAAAAGTCTATTGCAAGAAAGGAGTATATATAAAAAAACTAGCTTGATGCATAAATGAAGATTTACAATTTCCCTTTTTTGTTGTTGTTTTTTGCATGTTATCACATTTTTATACATGAAAATCATAGCCTATATGAGAGTGCTTTTATAAGACAGTGGGGTTTGGGATAATTATGTAACCTTCGCCGCTGAACACCTGTCGGCGTGAATAATTTAAAAGTGAGGAAGCTCCTCAAGTCAAGCAATCGGAAGACTCATCTAGAGCAGCCATGTGACAGGAGGGGGAGCGGTACAGAATGAACTGAGAAATGCATTTTTCATGTGCCTTATTTTAGGTTATTGAAAGCTTCCTTGACCATCTGAATACCTGTCCTGACCCTGACTTTCCTACCCCAATTCATATTTTATTTTATTTAGAAATTTGATTGCTACACAAAATTGTAACCACCAAACTGATGTTTAATTGCATACAAAAACTGACTGCTGAAGCTTTGATTAGACCTTGAGCAAGAACATACCACAGAGAAATCTTTCGTACAAGCTGTCCAGGCATTGTACGTACAGTATAATGTAGGCCAGGTTCAGTTTAGGTTCCCTAAATTGATAATAATAAGTAAAAAGGTTAGTATCCAATAAATTGATTTCCGAGGGTTAAGGACACAAGACAAAACACTGTTTAATTGGAAATCTCAGGAAGTACTTTTGACTTTTTGACTATAACATTATTCAGCTACCTCAGTGACCACAGGCCCACTGCACTTCATCCAAGGCCAGATATTGTATATGTCTCATATGAATAAATGGCCTTTTATGGTTTGTCAAAACATGAAAAGTAAAAGCTAGTCAAGCGTGGGTCCGTTTCATAATGGTGAATCATATCTGTTCTCAAGTTGAATAACTTTTTTCATGATTAATATAGATTAGGCTCAACAAACAGTCTCCTGCATTGTTACCGAACGTCTTAATGTCCAGACTTCAACTCAAGCCATGACTGACCAATTCAGTGCAACACATAAGCTGATCATTAAGTAACTCAAAGAGATGGACATTTAAGGTAAAGAATAAAAGGCTCAAAGAGTGGTTCTTTATGTTGGTCCTTCTCTTTAATAGAGGCGATGCCTCTTACAGGATTGTTTCCAGAGCAGAATCCAGTCTTTTTAGGCCGATTCACAGTTACGTAACCAATAAGTAGTCATTTAGCAGACTTCAAATGTCTTCACAAGTTGGTTTTTTGACATGTTTCACTACATTTGTGAGGACATTTTCAAACATTATAGCCAAATATGTGCACACACGCAGTCTCACTACAAGCTGAATAAATCTAAAGAAACTACAAAAGGAAATTTTTGTCAAGAAAGACTTTGAATATTGGCCTGACAAAGCATTGTCTAGAAGTTTAAGACAGTTTGAAGGTTAGTTTGAAGTTTTAAGGTTACACAAATCTTGAGTAGCTTGAATATTTTCTCAGTTTGGAAAGGATATCAGCCTTGCTAGGCTGTTGCTAAGGTGTTCTGGCTGGTTGCTATGAGTTAGCAGACAATATAATTACGATTTAATCATATATATTGCATTTCTGAAGATGTAAAATATTTATCAGTGTGACTCAATGTTAAATGATATCTGACGCATGTGCTTTTGTTCAATTCTAATTTTTAGAATATGATGTTTGTATTATATGTATATATCAAATAAATGTTGATTTGTTTTATGTGAACTGTCAAGTGTGGGATGAAGACATGTATAGGGTCATTATTTAGTATCATATTGTCTGCGGCTTTTGAAGAACAAATAATTCAAGAGCTGTGATATTGGGAATATTAAACTTTTAAGAGATGTCATAATTCAAGCACACTGGCTCATACCGTATGTAAATACTATTACCGTCTAATGCAGTCATTACTAGCAAACATAATTACCAGAGATGAATTATCCTATTCTTTTACGTTAGTATCCATCTGCATCAGAACTGAAATTACAAGGCTATTCAGCATTGCATGCAGCCCAAACAAAAAGACCCAAGGACAATATCTCACAGTTTGGAGAAATTAGTTTGACAATTCATTATGAGGATATAGTTACTGTCAAAACATCTATCAAAAGCTAACCCTATAAAGCGAGCAAACAGGAAAAGATACAAAGACAGCCTGCTACAGACTGATTACCCAATAACTCAGTGGTGAATAAATGAAGAGCTATGATTATTACACCAGTGACAGACTTTTGTTTAACCATGCTGAGCTCAACAACTATTGTTCGTTTGCTTTAAATGTGGAACAATTTAATTCCAGTCTAAGCTCAAGAATATAAACATATATAAACTCTAGAAAATACTATATTTAGGGGGGGAGTGGGGTAAGATGAGCCAGTGGGTAAGTTGAGCCACCCCATGTATCTTGGCAACTGTACACTTTTATGATTATATTTTGGAACCACCCATAATTTCTGCCAGATTATAAAAATCTAAAACACATGGGAGGAGTGGAAGGCACCTATTTACTTAACGTTGGCTTGTCAAAGTAAAATTTAGCATATTAAATGTAATGGCTGCTACATCAAAGCAAATTAATCCAGGTCTAAAAATATGAATGATGCATATATTTAGCAACACATAAAACCATGCAAATTATTGAACTAAATATTAGCCTGAATTGGTGAGCTAGCTAGTTTTTTTTTTTTTTTTTTTCCAAAATGGCAGCTATGGGGCAAAGTGAGCCTAATTCTGTGGGGTAAATTGAGCCAACATTTTAACTTTCCCCATTATAAGACCCTGAAGTTAAGGTAAATCTCAGAAGTATAAAATGGTACTTTAATGTGACATTATGCTACTGGTTTAGTTTATCATATATATTTACATATTATTTGTAGTTTTTTTTAATTTTTTTTTGGTAAGGAAGTAAGTGCACCAACTCCTTCTCTGATAACAATATGTATTCATATATGTGACCCAGCACCACAAAACCACTCATAAGGGTAAAAATATATTTGAAAATCTGGAATCTGATGGTGTAAAAAAAAATTCCTTTAAAGTTGTCAAAATGAAGTTCTTAGCAATGCATATTACTAATCAAAAAGTAAGTTTTTATATATTTATAGTAGGACATTTACACTATATCTTCATGAAACATGACCTGTACTTAATATCCTAATGATTTTTGGCATAAAACAGGGGTGTCAAACTGGTCCTGGAGGGTCGCAGCCCTGCAGAGTTTAGATGCAACCCTAATTAAACACACCTGATCCAACTAATCAAGTCCTTCAGGCTTAATTGAAATCTGCATAGTATGTGTGTTGGAGCAAGGTTGGAACAAAACTCTGCAGGGCTGCGGCCCTCCAGGAACTGAGTTTGACACCCCTGGCATAAAAGAAAAATTGATAATTTTGACCTATACAATGCATTGTTGGCTATTGCTACAAATATACCTGTGCTACTTATGACTGGTTTTGTGGTCCAGGGTCACAAATATCTTTCCACCTGTAGTCTGTAATGGCAGAAAAGCTACCATGCCAATAATATTCTGACTAAAATGTTTATTAGTTTCTGTTACATTTATTCCTTGATTCTAATTTAGTTTTTATTTAATTTTACTTAACAAATTCTCAGTTTAGTGTTTGTTGGGAACATTACAACTTTGGTATTTACCATATCGTTTCAGAAATGCAAACAATTAAAGGTATTGAAATTTAAACTTCATTTGGTTTGTTTTACGTTGTTTAACTTAGCTTTAAGAAATGAAATATGTCTTTGTAAAAGAAATTTTGATTAAATTACTTTTACTTTTTAAAAGAGGAAAATGATATTCAAAATGTCACATGGGTTTAAATCAGATTCAGTCACATGCTCAGTTCCCACCGAGATTGTGCATCCAACCCACTTATTTGGGTCAAATTACCCCTAACCTGGGGCAAAGTGAGCCACTGAAACACTCAGTAGCCTTATTTGTTGATCCTTTTGTCGTAGATACTTTTTTATCGTTTAAAATAATAGGAAACATCTTGACATTACTTTAGATACTTTAATTGTACTTCTGCCCATTTTCTCTTATTTTGAGGACCACATAAGTAAAAAACGGTGCATCTTATGCAAATCTCCTCCATATTAAATAAAATTACTTGAACTTTAGACTGTTTTTGAGCCACTAAACTAGGACTTTTGTAATTACACATTTATAAGGACTAAGTTTCAATTTAATACATTATAATAAAGTAGTTAACATTTGAAGTGGATCAAAACCTTTCATCAAAGCTGTTCTAGAACCAAAACAATTTCTGTTCTTGTCTTAGGACAACTTTTATGAACTTTTTTGATCCACTTCAAATGTTGACTGCTATATATTAATACTGGATCGACTGACAGGTAACAATTTATTAATAGTCCACTTTCGACATTCTACAAACTATAAGTAACTTTGCAAATACATGTCAACTACCAGAGTATTAGTAGACTGTCGGCCTTGCAAAAGTTTTCAAACCCCTTCATTTTTGTCATGTTGCTGCCTTATATTAAACTGCTTTAAATGACGTTTTTTTCACAACAATCTTACACTCCATACACCATAACGACAAAGCAAAAACAGAATTGTCACAACTTTGTAAATTTATTTAAAAAAAATTAAAAATAATAATAAAATAAGTACATTGCATAAGTATTCATACCCTTAACACAGCATTTATCTAAAGCACCTTTATAGCCCTAAATCTTTTTGGTATGATGCAACAAGCTTTGCACATCAGATTTTGGCAATTATCTGCCGTTCTTCTCCTCATCTCTTCACCTCTCAAGCTCTGCCAGGTTGGATGGGCACATTTGGGCACAGACATACGTTTCAGGTTTCTCCAGAAATATTTGATTGGGTCAAGCCCAGGCTCTTGACTGGGCCACTCACGGACATTCATAAAGAGTTGTCTTTAAGCCAATCTTGCTGTGTGCTTAGGGTCATTGTCCTATTGGAAGGTGAACCCTCTGCCCAGTCTGAGGTTCTGAATGCTCTGGACTGGGTTTTCATTAAGGCTATTTCAATATTATCCAATAGAATCCTTTAAGTTTTGTTTTGTTTTGTTTTTTCATTATGGTGTATGGAGTGTAGATTGATGTGGAAAAAACGTAATTTAAAGCAGTTTAGCATAAGCAACATAAAAATAAAAAAATAAAAAAAACATGAAAAAATGAAGGGGTTTGAATACTTTCGCAAGGCACTGTATATAAAATAACCCCATATATTACATATATTAAATCACCCTGTAGCAGATCTATACAGGAAGGTGGAGGGTTTATAAAGCTCACTGCAACTGCTACAGCAAGCACTAAATGTTAGGCTGCAAGCTCATTGGCTGCTGATGTGAAAACAAACCAATCAGCTGCACCATGTGAATAATGATGTGATTATATCAGATTGAGTTAAGACCTATCAGCCTGCGTCTTGTAGAGTTTCATGACAAATGTTGTATTTAGTTTAATGTTTAAAGTGGGTGGTTCTTGACCATGATTGTCTGCATTCTGGACTTTTTACTGACAGCCCGTTTATACAAGACTGACATGTAAATGCCTGCTTGATTTGGTTTTGTCATTCGGTTGTCAAGAAGTAGAAATACTCATCAATCTTCAAGCTGAAATCCCATGAGTGTGAAACTGGCTTGCTGTCAGATCATTTGTGAGCGCATGCAACTGACATGCAGTGAACAATTATGTCCCATCAGTGTGGCTGGAGACAGAATATGAGAGAGAAGAAGAAAAACAAAGTAATAAGTCTAACCCCACTGTGACGAAACACAATATCTATTCAGGATGCCTAAGAAGAAAATAATGAAATTATAACCTTTAATAAAACATAGGGAAGCTAAAAACACATTCATCTGCAAAGCATGTGGGAAAATGTATTATGAAAAGACAAAGGAGAGAGCTGCTCTAGTGTGACCACGAGGGATGAAGATTGTCTTTAATTAGTCAATTCAAGGGTATTTTTCATTTCATCTGGTATTTCAGCCTCTAGTTAGTGTGGTGACCCTCGAGTGACCAAATCCATGCTGCTCTGGGCAGGTAGGGATGATCCTGGCCCTCGGGCCCAGGAAAGCTTTAATTGGGGCTTTCCACTATGATGAAGTAATATAATTAACTCATGTAAGCATAAGCGCAGTGTGACACTGGTGATTTCAGGGTGTAGGTTAATAGTTAGTTAGTAACTATCAGCTATTCTTAAACTTGTTTGGATAAAATATGAATGGCCACTGAATAAACCAAAATACAACCTGTTTGAAAGAATTCATTGCAAATTATATTGCTCACTAGTTCACTTTTGCAAGACTGCAAACACCTATTTCCCCAGACAGCACCAGCAAGACTACAAATCATTGCACATTATTATTTAACACATTGAGGCTCTTTGATTGTTTGGTTATATTAGCACACTGCACAAACTGGGAATGGATCAACTAATAGATTACACTACTACACACAGCTCAGTGAACAAACACAGCTCTAATGGGATGAGAATAGATAGCTTAATCCACTCGGCTAATTAGCCATGCGGAAGAATAACCGGGTCCAGATGGAATCTGCAGTCATTTTCTGCATTGATTTTGTGAGAGAAGACTGCGGAATTCAGCCGCAATGGGTTCAAGAAATGGTGTTAAATGGAGCTGAAAGAACGAAGCTCTTATTGGTAGCTGAAAGCATAAATAATTAGCCCGAAAGATATGCAAAGGGCAGGAGATGAGAACTATGTTTGAGTATGAATATGAATGACCGGCGTCTCAATTCTTTGGAAATCTGTGGAGTTCTGTGAATACAGATGACATGTGGGTCTGAAAATGACTCCTGGAAAAGAAATATTCCGTTGCGCCACATCTTATGATTAGATTTAAATCCTTGAATCACCCTTGTGTGCCTAAAATTGAATGTGTGCTTGTAGTACTTCAAGTCTTAAAAGTATATTTTTAAAAACCTGTACTTGCAGATAATGTATTATGAATGTAATAAAGGTGACTTAAGTGTACTTAGTACTTTTGTACACTTTTTTTTTATGATTATGTTTTACACTAAAGTACACTTTTAAAAAGTGCACATTGTAATTAAGTCAAATTAAAAGTTTTACTTTATATTATAGCACATGCAAAGTACTTAATTATAATTTGACTGTAGTGCATTATTTGATTTTACATATAAAGTTAATATATTTCAAATCGCACCTTTAATATTACAACTGTGTAATTACAAATACCTGAAAATACATACTGCTAATACATTTAGTAGTACACTTTAACCATATTTCAAAGACAAAAGAAGTAACTATGAAACTACATATAAAAATCTACATATGTCAAACAACAGCAACAACAACAACAACAACCACAACAACTTCTAAAGGGGATAGATCACCCAAAAATAATAATTACCCCATGATTTACTCACCCTCAAGTCATCCTAGGTGTATATGACTTTCATCTTTCAGAAGAACATGATCAGAGTTATTTTTTAAAAATGTCCTGGCTCTTCCAAGCTTTATAATGGCAGTGAATGGCTGTTGAGATTTTGAATAAAAATAAAGTGCATCCATTCATCATAAAAATTATTCTACCAAACAAAGGGAACTAATGAGATAATTAACAAGACACAGGTGAACAGAATGGCATAATCAGACAACACAGGAAAACTAAGTCACAGGCAGATTAGACACTTTTCAGTTCGCCCCTTCCTGGGAAGGTGCAACCTCGCACCACAGAACACAAAGTCCAGCTGAGGAGGGAGGGAGATTAGGGGCTCTGGAGAAGGGCGTGGAGCAGGAAAAAGGCAGTTAAAAAAAAAAAAGTCCAAAAAAAGAGTCCATGGAGAATAGAAGGTGGGAGAAGCCAGGGAGGAGACTCCAGAGTGTCCAGAGACCAGCCAGGTCAAAGCCCCAAGGTGGAGTTGAGAGAGGGAGGAGCCATGGTGGAGCCTTTGGCAGACGATACCCTGGGGACTAGCGATGGAGACGGAGCTGCTGGAGGTGGAGACCCATGTGGAGCAGACAGAGAGCCAGGGCGCCACCGAGGTCAGGAGGGCCAAAGCGGAGCTGAAGGCTCAGGTGTCCAGAAGACCGTGGCAGAGCCGGAGCGACTGAGAACGAAGGTGGAGCCGGAGGGAGGGAGGAGCCTGACAAAGCCAGAGGTATGGGGTGACAAGACAAAGCCAGAGGAGTGGAGTCCCGGATGGTTGATGACTGACCAAGGTGGAGCCAGAGAGACAAGGGAGCCCGGTGGAGCCAGTGGGATGGCAAGCCATGGTGGAGCCGAGGGAGATAGGAGCCAAGGTGGAGCCGAAGGGCCAAAGGAGGCTGGAGGTGGAGACAGGGGATCTTCATGCCTAGGTGGTGCTGGAGACTGGAAGGCCTGAGGCAGATCAGAGTGCCCAGATGGTGCTGACCAAGGGTAAGCTGAGGGACTGACAGGCACTAGTGGAGATAGGGCTGAGGAACTGGCTGGTTTTAGGAGAGGAGGTGGGAGAGGGAGGCTGGGTGGGAGCTTAGGAACCACAGGGAGCTTAGGAGACACAGGAGAGCTGGATGGAACCAGTGGAGACTCAGGAGAGCTAGACAGAACCACCAGAGACACAAGAGAGCTGGATAGAACCAGTGGTGATACAGGAGACACAGGAGGACTGGGGCTTCCCTCCAAGCCTTCGAACTCCACCAGTACTACCTCGGGGACAGATGATGTTGCCGACTCACACACCTGGTTAGACGGTTCTAGAAGCTCAGGGTGACGGCTCTGGCTCACATGTCGTGGCAGGCTTGGACTCTCCATCTGCTGTGGAGTCAGACACTTGCTTTGTGCAGCAGGAGGATAGCTGGCTGGTCTCTGATTTGGGACAGGGGCTGGAGATGTCCTCCTCAGTAGTTTCTGGTGTGATCTTCCAGGGAACAGTCATCCTGCTGGCGCAGGAGGAGTTCATAGGGGTAAAAGGAGGGCCATAGGGCAAAAAAATACAAGAAAGAAAGAAAAACACAGTTAAAACAGTATAGGTCCATTCTTTTGTCAAACGTTGGTGATGCAAAATGCACTTGGATGAAAAACATTAAAAGAAAAGTGTTTTTATAAGATAAATCCCGGAAACATGGCAAGTGAACAAACTTAACATAGATAAAAATGGACTAAGGGAGAACTGAGGACTTGAAACATGAACCAAAAAAAGGGAACTACTGGAATAATTAACAAGACAGAGGTGAACAGAATGGCAACAGGAAAACTAGGTCACAGACAGGTAGAACAGAAAACACAATGAAAACTGACTAGACATGTTACATCTTGGGCATTAATAAAGGCCCTCAGAAGCAAGGTGATAATATGTGTAAGAAAAAGTATCCATATTAAAACTTTATTGAACGTAATATCTTGCTTCAGATAACTGTCATGAACGCGTTTACAAGACAGTTGTGTTCCAGTGGATGACCAAGGACGTAGGCGTAGTGTAAGCTCCGGTGAGAATATGCTAGTCTTGCGAGAACCAAGTTTTGTTTACAGCAGGTGAAAACCAATTGAAATCTTGAAAAACATTTTTCTTTACAAATCCTCACTTTGTACTTCTAATTCATAACCGGTGTTTTCTTTTGCTCACTCCACTGTGCTTCCGTGTTCATCACTTCTCATCATTACGTCCTACGTCATCTTCTGTAACGCCACTCTCTCATGAAAGTGAACTGTGATTGGGTGAACTATCACTTCAAGTTCAACTAATTGCATGTAATATACATTTAAACTATAATACATTTTCAGTTTGTACTTTTTTCTGTAATAAGCATTCTTTTAAATGTATGCTAAAGTGTACTTCTTTTTCACATAGGCAGGTTTAAAGGGAGATTATTTTATAAAAGGCTTTCTGATTAAAAACTCATTGGACAAAGTGACAGATAATGAACAAGCCCACAGTGCCGGCGGACCGACAATGAATCGTGACTTAAGACTGGGGAAAATGCAAAATCTCTGCTGAGGCAGCCAAGAAATACACACCTCCCATTTATTAGCACTGTGCACTAACCTCTAATAACCCTTGGCTCTTTAAAGGCCCTCAGTCAAAAACTGCTGTATGACAAAATGCCATAATACAGCTTCAAAAGATACTGCCATCTTTTTCTAATGTACGGTAAGGTGAGAGGCAGCATGTGGAATTACAGTCATTGATCTCTGTCATTACCCTGTGTGTTTCTGCCGTTAAGAGGGGGATGCATTATTTAGTGACCGACCACAACCGGAGTAACTCTGTTTCGTAATGAAGCTCTGGAGTATTAATGCATGTGTACGTGTGAGAAAGTAAACTAGAACAGTTGCTGTGTTGTAGACCTTAATGAGAAAGAGAGAGTTTGGATAACTCATTCTGGGAGCAGTAAATCGTACATTAGATTTGCTCTTCCAGTAAGTTACTGTCTAGGGTTTCTGAATGGGCAAAGTAAACCCAACCACATTAGCACAGATACTTTATGGCTTTTTTTGCAAGCTAGTATCTAATAATAATGATGAAACACACTTTTTCTGTTCAGTGCAGATCCCTACAGAAACGATTTTGCTTTTTTAATATGGATGGTGCTCAGTTTGTGCTAACAAATCAAGCAGAGGATGTACTAGGGGTATCCAGTTTCCCAAAAACACTGTTAACCAACTATAGTCGCAAGTTCTGTCGTTACCAACATTGTTTAACAACACAGAATGTTTCCCGAATCCTTAGTTTCAATGAACATTGCAGCATTACAAGTTGTGTAGTTGGAACTATAGCTCTCAACATGTGGTTAAATGCAAAGTTTCTTGTTAACATTAGTAACTCTAGTACCATGGGGGAACCAACAGCAAAGCAATCCTCAGATGCCATGTTTGTTATTTACAGTAATAATCTGACATTTAAGCCAGGGGTATGTTTTTCATTCAATGACAAAACTCACTTCTTAACTAGCATACAATGCATCATCGCGGAAATCAACTAGTAATATTGTTGCAAATTTATTGGTTATTAATGTCACACAGGTAGTAGAGTAATAACTTTGGTAATACTTTAGTACAGGAACCAATTCTAACTATTAACTATCACTGTAAAAAACAAATCAACTTAAAATAATTTGTAACCTGGCTGCCTTAAAAGTTTTTTTAAGTTCAGTCAACTCAAAAAAAGTTTATTCAACTTAAAATGTTAAATTATACTAAGTGACAACTTAGATATTTGAATTGAATCAACCTAAAATTTTAAGGCAGCTGGGTTACTTACCCATCTGTTAAATTTAGCAAACACAAATATCTAAGTCGTTACTTAGTA
Organism: Labeo rohita; assembly: GCF_022985175.1. NCBI lineage: Eukaryota > Metazoa > Chordata > Actinopteri > Cypriniformes > Cyprinidae > Labeo > Labeo rohita. The sequence goes on from NC_066871.1 coordinate 34,207,474, forward strand.
CAACTTAACATTTAAAGTTGACTAAACTTATTTGAGTTGACTGAACTTAAAATTTTAAGGCAGCAGGGTAACAAATTATTTTAAGCTGACTCAACAAGTTTTTTTACAGTGTAGTTGCTTCTTAGCATGCCAATTATTAACAGATTAGTACTTATAAAGCACATATTCCGCATGACCATATTCTACATCCCAATCCCAATACACAATACTTAAATGCTGGGTACAGTAAAATGTCTCAGCGTATGACATTCGCAATCTCATCCATATTGCATAAAATATACCATTCTGTGTAGAATTCAAATGGATCTGATGCGTTTTATAGCATGCACCAATTATGATCCACTCCACGCTATTTTGTCTCTGAACCGGAGCAGACTGTGGGGGTGTTGCGGTGGTTTGCGTGACAGCACGAAACCAGACTTCATTCACCCCAATGAAAAGCATATTTACACTGTCTGAACCATTCCCTATTCCCTTTATATTGCACTACGTGCCATTCACTGTACAACAAATTCTAGCTCTATGAACAAGTGACTGATTTCAGCCACAGCTTCAGTATCTATTTATAGTGTAGGGGGCAGGAATTTTTGGATTTTAGAGAGCATTTGACTGGACAGAAAGTTTTGTGAGGTGATGAAGTGCAGGGTGATGTCATCAAAATCGTTGATCCATATTAGCAGAAGTGAGACGGTAAGTTTTGAATGCTTATAACTTGTAAATGTGAATTTTGTCATTGTTTTAGAGCACACTAGCTTATAGATAACCTTAAGGCTAACACATTCATGCTAAAAATGTTCACGTCATACAAACAGGAAACTATGCTTGTAATCACAGGTTGAGACTATTTTTTCAACCACACAATGGTGTTTGCAAATGCCTGTTGGAACTATGGATTCAGGAAACATTGACTTGTTGAACTAAGCTGGTAATGACAGTTGGCTAACGATGCTTTTGGGAAACACACCCCTGATTAATTAGCATAAGTTATTACTCCACCACCAGTGTTGGGCTCATTACTCAAAAAATGTAATTCATTACTCGTTACTAGTTACTCCTTTCAAAAGCAATATTATTACTATACTTATTAGGCCTAATTTCTGACAACAGTAATTAGCTACACTACTAGTTATACACTGTAAAAAAATAAATAGTTGAGAAAACTTAAAAAAGTAAGGCAACTTGATGCAGTAAGAATTTTGAGTTCTCTCAACAATATATATTTTTAGTTTTTCTCAGTAAAGATAAGACTAAGACTCTGTTCAGCCAACATAAATTAATTTCTTCTTATTTTGCTAATACAAAAAGTCTTGCCACAGCAGCTGAAATAACAACTATTGTCGCTGAGGTAATACATTTTTGATGTATCAATTTTTAGTTTATTTACAAATGACAAACAGTCAATGTTATAGAAACCTTAATGGATAACTTAACCTAATATGCAAACAACATTGTCTTTGTTTGTAAAACATCTTACAAGACTAAGATATTCAGCAAACAGATATAAGTGGTTGAACATACTCTAGGCCTTGAAACTAGACACACAAACCTCAAGAACAGTTGCAATCAACAAATGTTAAAATGATGAGCTCTTTACATCTCAGTGCAACAAATAACTAACAATGATGACAAAACAACAAAACAAAGTTTTGAAAACAGCAAAACAATAATCCTATAACAGCAACTGCATAATTTATTCATGCTGCGATGCATGATAGGACCTCACGAAGCCTTAACGTCTCAACAAAATAAACTTCTTTGTTCAGACAACTGTGACTAGTTGGGACAACATTTTGGGGCAATTTTGTTGGTTTGACAAGGCTTTTTATGTTGTTTCAAGAAAAGAGCATTTTTTTAGTACTTGAGAGTCAAAATGTTTTGTAAACTGGAAAATATGTATTTTCATCACAGTCACAAACAGTGGTGATTGATAGTGATTTTTAAGTAAAAGTGTTGTATCGATCTCATGAATTATCACATGTAGCTTTAAACTAACTGTAGCTATTGTTTCTCTGTTACTCATATGGTTATATTTCATAATGTACACTGTAAAAATTACTGTGCATTTAACTGTAAAAATCTGTAATATGCTACAGTAAAAACTTGTTAAGTAGTTAACGGTAAAAGATCATACAATTTACAGTGAATAACCATAAATTGACATTCCCAGAATTTCCTGTGATGCATTTTTTTTTTCTTAGCAGTTTCGTACATTAGGGTTGTATGTTACATCAAATGTTGTTAAATAAATGTTTATTGCATTATTTCAGCTTCATTTGTGTTACCATGATGGTGTTTAGTATTTGTGTGAATTACACGGTGCATCTTCCATATATGTTAATATTTAAAAGCTTTTTGTGATGGTCTTTGGTTCATCATGTGACTTTCTCATCACCACCTGCTTTTAGTGGTTATCAGTGTATTACAAAAGTACAAAACAGATTTCAGTACTTCAGTAGGTTGGTACATTAACATTATATCAGTTAATGAAATTACAGTATTTAGCTGTAAATTTAAGTAAAAACCACAAAACCTAAAACATTGCTACCGTATTTTTTGCGGAAATATTCTGGCAGCCACAGCTGCCGTTTTCTTACCGTAAATTTTATGGATTTTTTTTTTTTTTTTTTTTTTTAAGGTATATTTAATCAGAAGAAATCACATAAGTTGAAAATATTTTGTTTTCTAAAAATATTTTTAATTATAGTAATATAATTTATATTGGGATCAGAGCAATTGACTGAATTTAAAATTTTTCCATATTTGAAGTTTGCCTGCTGAACTGACGACTTCATGTGCCTGTGTGAGTCATGAAAATTATGAAAATAATTCTGGGAATTATTGTATTGTCGGGTTTCAAATCAGTAGGGGTTGAGGGATCATAAAGTAAATAAGTAATGAGCTGTTTTATGGATAATAACTGTAATATTATTACTAAAATCTTATTAGTAATTAGTAATACTAGTTACTGCACTGTTACTGCTAGTTTCTTCAACAATGCATTGTACTATGGTAGTTGAGCAGCAACTGATGTTATTGTTTGGGAAACGCACCCATGCAGGCATGATGTCCAGCGACAAGATGTCCCCATTAAAATCACATTTAATCAAATCACATTTGATATTTAAATGTACCTTTAAAGGAGAAGTCCACTTCCGGAACAAAAATTGACAGATAATGTACTCACCCACATGTCATCCAAGATGTTCATGTCTTTCTTTCTTCAGTTGTAAAGAAATTATGTTTTTTGAGGAAAACATTTCAGGATGTTTTTCCATATAGTGGACTGCTATGGCGCCCCAAGTTTAAACTTCCAAAACGTAGTTTAAATGCAGCTTCAAACGATCCCAAATGAGGTTGTAAACAATCCCAGTCAAGGAAGAAGGGTCTTATCTAGCGAAACGATCAGTTATTTTAATAAAAAATAATATAATTTATATACTTTTTAATGTCAAAGGCTCATCTTGTCTCGCTCTGCCTGAACTGTTTTTGTTCCGGTTCATGACAGTTATGGTATGTCAACAAACTCCCATCTCATGTTCTCCCTCAACTTCAAACCATCCTATATGGCTGTTTTACCTTTTTTTGTTAAGGGTGTTTGATCTTCTTCGCATGTTCACTTTGCAAAGACTGTGTTGGTACTTCTGCAGTGACGTAGGATGATTGTAACATATTTTTTGAGGGAGAAAATGTTAGTTTTCCGAAATTCAGGGAGAGCAAGACAAGAGGAGTGTTTGACATGAAAAAGCATTTAAATTTTATTTATACCAAATTTATACCAAAGCATTTTATAAATATTTTTTTACAAAAATATTTGATTGTTTCGCTAGATAAGACCCTTCTTCCTCGGCTGGGACAGTTTACAGCCGCATTTGGGATCATTTAAAGCCGCATTTAAACTGCATTTTGAAAGTTCAAAATCGGGGCACCATATCAGTCCATTATATGGAGAAAAATCCTGAAATGTTTTCCTCAAAAAACAAACAAACAACATAATTTCTTTACGACTGAAGAAAGAAAGACATAAATATCTTGGATGGCAATGGGGTGAGTAAATTATCTGTCAATTTTTGTTCTGGAAGTGGACTTCTCCTTTAAGTCAAACAGGATTTTAGATGATTAAGTTGCTTATAAGTTGCTTATATCTTATCTTAAGTGTAGACTTTATAGAATCAAGAATATGTCAAGGATATGTGTGGGTTGTTTTGAATTCAGTTAATTTCTGGACATATCATTGAACTGACTACAGCAGAATAGTCACATAATTTAAAATCTCCTGGGCTGATTGCTTTGCATTTTCAAGGGTGTTTTCTTTATATTACTGATCCCTGCACTGCACAAAAGGACAAACTTGTGAAAGGAGCTCAGAAATGTTTTGAGTTTCCAATAATCATTCTGGCACCTATATGTGAATCTGTTTATGTAGCTGTTCAAGAAAAAGCTGGACTGTCACAGGTTGCCAAAATACAATCATTAAACTGATAGAGGTGGATTCGCCCACAGTACTGCTATCAGCCCAGCTATTACACAACATGGAGGTGGATAAATCGTTAAAAAAATATCTATAGTGTTATGAATGATTTGAAAAGCCTTCAAATCCGCTTTATGATTCCGCAAGAGATTAAAAAACAATGTCTCATATATAGACAGCTGAAAGGTGAGGTGTGTCATGTACTGTAAGTCTCATACAAAGCCCACAGATCTCTCCTCCTCACAGGTAATGTCATCAGATAATTGAACCTCTTGTTTTAATGTTCTCTAAGACGAGCCCTTATCTACGCAGGTCAGGGATAATAATGGTCAATAAGTGCTTGTCGAATAATGGCAAAGCACCTTGTTTTACATAAAGGGCTTAAACTGTGGCTTGCCACTGACTGTTTACTATGTGCCGCCTCTTCATTCCATAAAGGGAAACTCTAATTTTTTAAATATAAATTTTCCTCCTTAGCCAAATATAATTGCTAAAATAAAACAGCCATAGACAGAGCACTCACTGGAAGATCGTTCATAAAAAAAAAAAAAAAACACAGCAGAGCCGAACTGACATTCAACTCAAAATGCTGGCTCTACTGAACTGTTAAATTTTATGCAAATCTTTCATATGCATCTACCAAATGTGTAGTTCCATTCTGAGAGATTTTTTTACAAATGTTAATGGAAAAAGAATGAAAGTTGAAACTGCCCCTTTTTTTCTTAATGCATATTGACGATCTTATTGTGCATTATTCATCTATGCATTTTTGACCTCATAATCTTCAAACGACAATGTGATAACTTGCTCTTTTTGTCATATGACTCGCTTGACATCTATGACGTAAGTCCATACTGCATTTAAGCTAGTCACATTCAATGTGCTATTCAATTTTTACAATCAAATCAGCAATGAATTGTGTCCCTCGATAGCCATTTCACTTAGTAATACATCACAGTATGATAGTAAAGACGGCTGTTTCAAACTAATTTTAATAGACAGCGATTGTAAAAATGTCACACTAAAATCTTGACTAACTATGAGTTACCTATATATGTAAGATACATATGTGGTGAACAGTTACATTAGAAAAAATGCATAAATGCATGCACTTTTCCTTCAAAAATGTAAGAACTATATTATATAAGTAAAATGCATTTAAATAATAATAAAAAAAAAGTTAACAACCAAAAAATAAAAATGTTATATTTAATACAATCAGTGCCAGTTAAAATATTTTCAGATTGAAGCCAAATTACATGACAAAAAATATGGATAGTACCGTAATCTATTACATTACACATTTAGGTAATGTAAACAGACTACTTTTTAATACCTTTTAGATTACTTTTGACCTAACCTGTTTATCACATTTATTTAGGATACAAAGTGAAAGAAAAATAATTTAAAATAACAACAATCAAAACAAAACAATTACTAAAAAAACATGAAATATCTAATTTGTTAACCTGCATGTTATGTGACCATTAACCAGTCAAAGAACCGTGAACATGCGATTGGTTGATTTATTGATTTTTTTTTTTATTTATTTATTTTCATGTTGTGCATATCAGGGTGTTTTATATGAAATTTGTTGTTTAACCCTTTAACTGTCACTCCCTATCTTAAACATAGACATAAAAATGTACTATCCAAAGTTTTGAACTAATATATAATTTCTTAAGATTTCTGTTGTGTGATAGGGAAAAAGGCAACGAAGAAAGTCTTTTTGTGACAAAGGTCAGAACTCCTGTTATGATGTAGATTTTTGAGGTGCACTCTTGTCATAAATTAGTTATTTTTCCTACATAATTTGTAACAGAAGAGTGATAAAATATCTATTCAGGAGTCTTAGACCTTCCCAACAATAGATAGTTTGTCATTATTAGATTAAGATTTATTTGTAATATGGTGAAGTAAACTTAAGCGTCCTACAGAGGGGACGGTGACAGTTAAAGGGTTAATTTATTGCATTATTTTAATGTTATGCATATTACCCTAATACCCTTTTGTCTTTGTGTAGGTAATATTGTGCACTGGTACATGAGCTACATGAGTTTATTAGTTATGATTCATGGATATAACACGTGTTGGCGTTCACACTGAACACTGAAAACAGCCACCAGTGTGATGTCATGAGAGAAGTGCAATGTCACACAAGTACAGCCATTGTCGAGGAGTCTATAGCTGCTGCAAATAGATTTTACACCCATCTGCAGCAGCACATTCTCCAACCACTCAATGACAAACTGATGGAACTGATGTTACCGTCAGTGATGCACTGCCGGTGTGTTGCGGTACAGGATCAATAATCATTCTGATACTGCAATTACACTTCATCACTAATTAAGCTGTTGTCTTCATGAGTCTTTTCAGACACCCATTTAGTGAAGTGGACAAAGCAGGCAGGAAATGGCAGCATAATGTATCTAAATCAATACGGAAACATTATACAGCCTGTTAATTCGATACTGTAGAAGCTCATGTTATTGCCTAGTGTTAGACTGGGTTAACCAGATATGCTTTTCATTGTTTTTTTTTTGTTTTTGTTTTTTTAGTGTAAAGCATCAAAGTTGATATCTGTGATCCTCTTATATATAAATATATATATATTTGCAAAAACATATCATGTTTTTAATATTTGTGCTTTCTAATTAATCTCAATCAAGCTGCAGCTGGGTTATTTTGATATGAAGTCAAAAGTAAAACAATAAAAACATGATAACTGATAACATAATAAAGAACATGATTTTTAAAATGTTTAAAACAAATAGATAAATAAACAATTATATATATATATATATTTTTTTTTTTTTTTTTTACACAAATGCTTAATCTATTAATACTGCAAGAGGCTGTTTTCCAGCTAATGCAACACTGATAAATAATAAATAAGCTTTCTTGTGGAAAAATAACAGTGCTTATTCTGATGAGCAATTATTCAGTCTCTGTTTCTTTTCAGATTTTACTTTTCCTAAGAGAACACTGCGTGGTTTAAGAAAACAATGTGTTCTGGTAACTTAACTCGTTGGTTTGATTGAATATGTTATGATTGTTCAAACAGAAATTTCTGGGAATGCCCCCTTTCCCATGAATTATAAATTATATTCATCTTTTGTACTTGTAATAAACATAATTTCAACAATGTTTTACCATGAAGCATAAGCCTATATATCGCCTAAGCTTATTAAACTTATTTGTCTCCAAATTATAAAATAACTCATACATTTTTTCCCACAAAGACGAAAATCTCCCAATGATTGTGTGGAATTAATCGCGCTTTAGAAAACCAAAAAAATCCGTCCGCTGGGGTCAAAACTAGTTTTATTGACTTGCTGGATGTTTTTTTCTGTTTTAATATCCAGGGGCGGGAGATCATGATCAGGCGCGTGATGCAGCTCACCGCCGCAGACGCGCGTGCTATATAAAGCCCGAGCGCACCACAACCAGATTACAACCAGCACAAGCTGTCAGACAGAGAGAAAGAGCGCAGCCGAAATCACTTGTCCAGAAGAAGAGACTTCGGAAACAAACACGCGATGGAGGCTGGAGCGAGAGGGATGCACTGGAAACTTTTAATACTTTCTTGTCTTTTGGTGGACGGGATGAGCCAGGACTTTGGACAGACCCAGTTCATTTGCACGTCCGTACCCAAGGATATGGACATATGCGCCGCTACACTGCAGAACAGCGTTCCCGGGGAGGATCTCAAGAGCACGGTCATGCAGCTGAGAGAGACGGTGCTGCAACAAAAGGAAACAATCATGAACCAGAAGGAAACCATCAGGGAACTGACTTCCAAACTGACGAGGTGCGAAAGTCAGAGCGCGTCCGAGCCCGGAGACGCGAGGGTCGGCGGACGACGGAAGGAAATGGGCACTAAGAACACAATGGGAGATGTGTCGAGGGGTCCGACGGACACACTGGCTCAACTCTCACGGACTTTACAGTCACTCAAGCAGAGGCTGGAAAACCTGGAGGTACAGTAGCGTTTTTTTCCATGTCGAACACGGTGGATTTATTTGAGAACACAGTGTTGCGATTCTCACAACTTTAATTCGTATTTTAGAATACACCAGTTCTATTTTAAATAAAGCGGTGCTAAATGATGGCGCTCAATCCTCTTTTAAAAGACGCATTACCTGAGACTGTTGACAGTAAGCCGTGGATTAAATTAAAATAAATAAATAAGTAATGAAACACATTTTTTGCGAATCTTCCACACCATGGATTTGGCCGTTCTTAAACACTAAAGGTGTTGGCGTATTTTCTGTTAATAAACATCATAACGCACTTGATTTGTATGCATGTAATAAAACGTAACAACAAACAAACAAACAAACAAAAGATAACAATATGTTACTGTTAACAAAAAAAAAAAAAAAAAAAAAAAAAAAAAGTGAGATTGATAAAATATTAACTTTACATGTAACTTAAATTCTTAAAGCTTCTTAAACAGTGGCCGTGGCATTTATTATGTAAACTTAAACCAAACGTTTTTCTTTCGTAGCAATTTAGCCGGAATAACAACTCCGTCCAGGCGAACAGCTTGAAGGATCTTCTGCAGACCAAAATCGACGACCTGGAGAAGCAGGTCCTGTCCCGTGTGAACGGTTTGGAGGAAGGAAAGCCCGGGCTGCGCAATGAGAGCGAACAGCGCGGGCGCGTCGAGTCCACTCTCACCTCACTGCACCAGAGAATAACCGATCTAGAGAAAGGTAACTATTCGCATTTCTGCTCCACCTATCATATATGTCGTGTAGATGTAGCGGTCGCTTTCCTGTGACCTGTTTTTCTACGTGGAAAATATTCTCGGAGGTGCCAGCTTGGATAATAAATTGCCGTCGTAGTGTCGCTGCTGTGTCGCAGGAGAGGAGGGGGTCCACAGAGCTGCATTGCTTTGCATATCCAATTCCACCCAACCAGCTTTATAGCATGATTTACAGATGGAAACCAGAGAGTTTTTGCAAGCTCATGAGTTTTGTGAATTTTCATTCATGTGAATCACGTTTTTCTCACTCATTAAAATGCATAATGGCCCACAGCCTTTTACAATCTAAAAGGCATAAATGGCATAGGGATTTTTAGCATTTACTTACCATCATTTCATTCCAAAGAAGTAAGATTTACTTTCTTCTGTGAAGAACAAAGATACTTTGCAGAATGTCTGAGTTGCGTTTTTCCATCCTAACAGATGTGTATGGCAATTTACATCCTTAAGCTCCAAAATGCACAAATAATTGCTCTCACTCAAATGAAGCCATGTTATGAACATTACAATTTAAGGTATTTTCTGCAAATGATCTGTAGCTCACAAACATCAATGTGCTTTCAATGATTAATTGATCAAAGCAATAAAAATAGTTAAGTATAGAAAATATAGAACTAAATATGAAATGAGGCAAAGTCAGATTGAGCTGCACGGAAAAGTGCACAACCCAAGAGCATTTTAGATTAAGCGTTTCCAAGAAGTTAATGAACATGTAGTTTTATACGGCCAAGTCGCTATGTCAGCTTGTGTCAAATCGCTTGTGCTAGTTAATGCTATAAAGCATTTGCCCCAGTGCGTACAGTACATTTTGTGCATTTTATTGATATTATTATTGGCAAATGTTATAAATTCAAAGTCTTTTAAGTATTTTAATTCCATTTTAGATAAAAGCTTATAGATCATACTATAGATCAACTTATAAGGGTTTATTTGCAAAAACAGATATCTCTGTTTTTAACAATTTTCAAAAATCATGTTTTTTCATTGCGTATTCCAATCAATCTCAATCAAACTGCAGTTGAGTTAATTTAATATGAAGTAAAACTAACTAACACACATATATATATATATATATATATATATATATATATATATATATATATATAAAGCTATATTTGTTACGAATCTAGTCGGTGAGCTGCAGACCGCTCACCACCAGACGTCGCTCTCGCCTTTTTGTCACGCACGGACTGTCACACTACACCCCGGACTACACTCCCCATCAGCCATTGCACTTCACCCCCGTCCAATCAGAGACAGTATAAATACCCCGGTCTTCCTGTCACTCTTCGCCGAGTATCGAATTGTGTTCATCATTCATACAAAGCGTTTTTCCTTGTTAGTCTGTGTCTAGTTTCCTTGTTTTTGTCCATTCGGAACTCTCGCCTGTCTGACCACTCTTTTGCCTAGCCCTTTACGGATTTCGTTCGCCGCTGTATCGACCCTCGCCTGCTATATGGACTATTCTTCACCTTGCTGTCCAAATACCTGTTTGCCGTTGTTTGACCCTGCCTGCCTGACCATGTCTATGTCACGTCCCTTCAATAAAAGTATGCAGATGGATCCGCTCGTCTCTCGTCTCGTTCCCACTGTGACAGAATACTCGGCCACAAAAGAATCCAGCAGCTTTTCACCCGGACATTCGGCAGATATGGACTTTGACTTCACTCTCTTCAGGATCAAACAGGGACAACGTTCACTCAACCAGTACATCCGTGAGTTCTTAGCCCTAGCTAACTATTCTACTCTCCCGGACTGCACCATAATTGAGATCTTTTGTGATGGCGTGAATGAGCCGTTAAAAGCAAGGCTGAGACGCGAGGGTCCGCGCTCTTCGCTAGTGGCTTTCATGAACTTTGCGTTTATGTGTGTGGGCTCGCCGTGTACTGTGGGAGTCGCGGAGGAGGAACGCGACAACGCGGACATGGTAGCCGCGAACCCCTCTCGCAGATTGGCGGTCACGCCGGATCGCGACCCCACAAATACGTTTGCCGCCTGGATCGCCCGTGAAATGGCGGCCGTGCAGGAGCGCGCTCAAGCAATGGCGGCGACAGCGGTGCCCGTTCACAAGATGGCGGCAGCGCCGGCGCGCGCTCACAAGATGGCGGCGACGGCGGAGTCTGTTCACAAGATGGCGGCGGAAACAGAGCTCCGTCACGTCACAGCTGCCATACCAGAGCTAGATGGAGTTACAGCTGCATTTCCTGAGTCAAGTCAAGCTTCCAAGTCAGGTCAAGTTGCAGCTGTACGTCCTGAGTTAAGTCAAGTTCCCAAGTCAAGTCAAGTTGCAGCTGTGTTTCCTGTGTCAAGTCAAGTCAGAGCCATCGCACCTATCTCAAGTCACGTTACAGCCATCTTTCCTGAGCCAAGTACAGTCAAGATGGCTGCCACGCCAGAGCCACTGCACAGGTTGGCCGCCGTCTCCAAGCCACTCCTCAAGATGGCCGTCATCCCAGAGCCGGTTCACAAGATGGCCGCCATCCCCAAATCTGTTCACAAGATGGCAGCCCTCCCACAGCCCGCTCACATGATGGCCCACGTGCTGGACTCACCTCTAATAGCTGTATGGGCAGCCAAGATGGAGCTCCGTCACGTTACAGCTGCTGTTCCTGCAAAAACAAGTCAGGACACCGCTTCATTTCCAGTGTCAAGTCAAGCGTCTCCCAGGCCAAACCAAGCTAAGGCTGCTCTTCCAGAGCCAAGTCAAATTGCAGGTGCATCTTCTGAGTCAAGTCAAGCTCCAGCTGCCACTCCAAGGTCAAGTCAGGCCTCCAAGTCCGGTCAAGCCTTTAAATCCGATCAAGCTTCCAAGTCTGGCCCAGCAACAGGGTCAGGTCAAGACACAGTCGCTGTTCTCCACGAGTCAAGCCAATACACTGCTGTTCTCTACGAGTCAAGCCAACACACTGCTGTTCCTCACGAGTCACGCCAAGTCACAGCTGTGCACCACGAGTTCAGCCAGGAGCCGAGCCAAGTTACTGCTGTTGTTCCAGAGCCAAGTCACGTTACAGCTGTCATTCCCGAACTAAGTCACGTTACAGCTGTCGTTCCTGAAACAAGCCAGGCCAAAGCTGATCTTCATGAGCCAAGCCAGGTCACAGCAGATCTTCGTGAGTCAAGTCCAGTTTCCAAGTCCTGTTTTAATGCAGCTTCAGCCTCCAGTCAAGCTTCAGCCTCCAACCAAGCTTCCGAGTCAGGCCAAGCCAATACTGTGATTCCAGAGTCAAGCAAGTTCACTGCTGCTGCTTCAGAGTCCAGTCAATCCTCCAAGTCACGCAACGTCAGGGCTGTCGTTTCTGAGTCGAGTAAGGTCTCAACCGACATTCCCGAGTCAAGTAAGGTCACAGCTGGTCTCCGTGAACCACGTCAAGTCACAACTGAGCTTCATAAACCTAGTCTTGTCTCGCTCACCCACCCAGAGCCAGGTCTTGTCTCGTCAGACCGCTCCGAGCCTAGTCACGTTTCATCAGACCGCCCAGAGCCCGGTCACGTCTCGTCTGACCACCCAGAGCCTTACCAGGCCTCGTTCGACGGCCCAGAGTCAAGTCATGCCCCGTCCGACTACCCCAAGTCAAGCCACATCTCGTTTGACCTCCCAAGACCACGACCTATCGGGATAGCCAGTGCATTGGGCCCACCACAACCTCCCGCTGCTGCTCTACCTTTAATGGCGATTGCCATCTGGTGTGTGTGGGCTGCACACTGTGCCCCTGAGGCCACGCCTGCTCATAAGTCAGCCCCTGAGGTCGCGTCTGCTCACAAGCCAGCTCCAGAGGCCACGTCTGCTCACAAGTCAGCTCCTGAGGCCACGTCTGCTCACAAGCCTGCTTCTGAGGTCACGTCTGCTCACAAGCCAGCTCCAGAGGCCACGACAGCTCACAAGTCTCCTCCAGAGCTCCCGTCTGGTCACAAGCCTGCTCCAGAGCTCCCGTCTGGTCACAGGCCTGCTCCAGAGCTCCCCTCGGTCGGAGAAGCCGCGCCAATACCTCCTGAGGTGTCAGCTTCGGCTGTAGATCCTCCCTTGGAGGTGGCGTCCCCTTACAAGCTCTCTGCTTCTCCCCCTATTCTGTCTGCCTCCTCTGTCCCTGCTTTCCCCAGGTCCCAGACCGTGACGCGGCCTCCTGCTCCGCCCCGGAGGGCCGCTGCGCCTCCTGCTCCGCCCCCGGAGGGCCGCTGCGCCTCCTGTTCTGCCCCGGAGGGCCGCTGCGCTCCTGCTCCGCCCCGGAGGGCTGCTGCGCTCCTGTTCTGCCCCGGAGGGCTGCTGCGCCTCCTGTTCCGCCTTCTGTTCCGCCCTGGAGGGCTGCAGCACCTTCTCCCCCTATTCTGTCTGCCTACTCTGTCCCTGCTCTCCCCAGGTCCCAGACCGTGACGCGGATTCCGGCTCCGCCCTGGAGGGCTCTAGCGTCGCCTGCTCTGCCTCCGGCTCCGCCCTGGAGGGCTTCTGCTCTGCCCCGGAGGGTTCCTGCTCCGCCTCCGGCTCTGCCCCGGAGGGCTCCTACTACGCCTCCGGCTCCGCCCTGGAGGGCTCCTGCGCTTCGTGCTCTGCCTCCGGCTCCGCCCTGGAGGGCTTCTGCTCTGCCCCGGAGGGCTCCTGCTCCGCCTCCGGCTCTGCCCCGGAGGGCTCCTACTACGCCTCCGGCTCCGCCCTGGAGGGCTCCGGCGCCTCATGCCCTGCCTCCGGCTCCACCCTGGAGGGCTTCTGTGCCTCCTGCTCCGCTTCCAGCTGCACCGGGTGGGCTCCTGCTCTGCCGGTCCTGTCTCAATCACCGGGTCCTCCGCAGGGACCTGGTCCTCCAGCCCTTGCCCTGTCTCGCTCCCGCCCCACCACTCCCATGGACTGTTGTTCTGTTGGAGCGTCTGGAAGCCGCTCTGGGGGGGGGGCTATGTTACGAATCTAGTCGGTGAGCTGCAGACCGCTCACCACCAGACGTCGCTCTCGCCTTTTTGTCACGCACGGACTGTCACACTACACCCCGGACTACACTCCCCATCAGCCATTGCACTTCACCCCCGTCCAATCAGAGACAGTATAAATACCCCGGTCTTCCTGTCACTCTTCGCCGAGTATCGAATTGTGTTCATCATTCATACAAAGCGTTTTTCCTTGTTAGTCTGTGTCTAGTTTCCTTGTTTTTGTCCATTCGGAACTCTCGCCTGTCTGACCACTCTTTTGCCTAGCCCTTTACGGATTTCGTTCGCCGCTGTATCGACCCTCGCCTGCTATATGGACTATTCTTCACCTTGCTGTCCAAATACCTGTTTGCCGTTGTTTGACCCTGCCTGCCTGACCATGTCTATGTCACGTCCCTTCAATAAAAGTATGCAGATGGATCCGCTCGTCTCTCGTCTCGTTCCCACTGTGACAATATTACACAATTGAATCTTTGTTTGAACTATTTCTCTACCTCGGTAATGATGCCCATTGATTGCGGCTTTTACTTCTTGTTACTTGTTGCGAGTATCAAACACAAGGGTAGAAATAAATGAGAGGAGGGAGGCTCCCATGTGGGATGACAGCACTAGAGTGCTTGTCTTTCCCCAGGAAAAAAGAACCAAATAAATCAATAAATGTTTTTTATTCCCTAGAAATATACTTTAAACACACATGATGCCTTCTATCTGGCTTTCATTGTAATGTATGGACAAATTTGTGGACAGCAATAAAAAAATTACTAATTTTGTATAGAGATTTTATATACTGTACATATTTGTCTACTAGACTAGAATCAGATGACTGATTATTTAAATGTATTCATGTATTTTATTTTTTTAATAACAGGCCAAAAGGAAAACAGACCACTGGATAAATTTCAGCTCACGTTCCCTCTGAGGACCAACTACATGTATGCGAAAGTCAAGAAGAGTCTCCCGGAGATGTACGCCTTCACCGTGTGCATGTGGCTCAAGTCCAATGCCTCTCCAGGAGTGGGAACGCCTTTCTCCTACGCAGTCCCAGGACAGGCTAATGAGCTGGTTCTTATTGAGTGGGGAAACAATCCAATGGAAATGCTCATCAATGACAAGGTACATCCCCACTGAACAATACTGAGATAAATATGAATTGTCATTTGAGAAAATTAGAAATGCATGGTTTTTCTTCACATTTAAATTCATAATTTCCTTTGTGTTTCTTTAAAGAAGACATACAGAGAGACAGATCTTTAGGTTTTTTCTTTTTTTTTTTTTTTGGTCTCTTTCGATGTAGGTTGCCAAGCTGCCTTTCCTAATCAACGATGGGAAATGGCATCACATTTGTATCACATGGACCACTCGAGATGGAGTGTGGGAAGCTTACCAGGATGGTGTAATGAGAGGAAATGGGGACAGTCTTGCCCCATACCATCCAATCAAGCCACAAGGAGTATTGATTCTGGGACAAGAGCAGGTATGCCTCCTCTGTTTAACCTTAATTCACTCATCAATACGGCAAAGTATGGCGTGATAGTTTAGGGTGTTACACAACGATGATTTAATGAAGAGTGAAGAATACACAATGGCTCTGTTCCAAAACATAGTGAACTGTGCCCACATAGCTGTATTTTAAGGCATTGTAGGCTTTCTATCAAGCATAGGCTGGTCCAAAAGAAGCGTAAACACCCACCTAGTTTTGGCTACACTGAAAGGCAGCATTGCATGTATTCTTTTCAGATAAGGCAATGCCATAATGCACTGCAGCTAGGTGTGTGCAATATCGCCAAAAATGGAATCTCAATAACGATAACTGAACAATATTGCGCTGGTCCCTTGGCTGGTTTATGTAACACACTAAAACCACCAGTAGATAGCAACAAGTCCCTGTCTTAATAAGTGAGTCACTGAATCATTAATTCAAACAATTCATTCAGAATGGCTGATTCATTTAGAAATGAAGCAAGTAACTACCTTAACAACTGGATCGTTCACTCATTGACTCAAATGATTCATTCAAAAACAAACTGATTCAGGAATGAAACACTGCAGTGCTGCTATGAGACACACAAAAGCCCTTCAGCTTTTTGTTTTCATTGCCGAAACTGAAACAAATAGAGTACTCTATCTAAAATGTAACTTACTTAATATATCACTAAATAATTTTAGTTTGTTGAACTGTTTGATAAAATCAATGTCACATTTGCGATGTTCATGCGCTGATATTCAGGAAAAGGCACTTTTGCTTGTCTGATATTACTGAAATTTTATAAACAATTCTGGGTGGATTACTTACAAATTGTAGTGTGTTACTGATTACAGATTACATGATGAAAATTGTAGTTAGTAACGCAATCTAAGTTACTCATTTTACGTAATGTATTCTGACTACTTTTTAGGTTACGTTTTACCTAACTTATTTCAAACTTACTTACCATTGAATATCAATAATACATTTCAGAATTATTTGTTTCATACATTCTCTGTAAAAATAAATAAATAAATAATAATAATAATAATAATAATACATGAATAAATAAATTAATAAAAAATTTAATTTGGGGGGAAAACACAACACTGTAAAAAATAGTTTCAACTTAAAATAATGTGTTACCCCGCTGAATATTTTAGTTGAGTAAACTAAAAATCTTAAGTCAGTGCTAACAAATTATTTTAATACATTATTTTAATTGTAATACAATTATTTTACTTTTAAAACAAACTAATTATTTATTTATATATTAATATATATACATATGGTGTTGTGCTTTACCCCTAAATTTACAAATTTACAATTACGGAATATGACATTGTGACTATTCCATATTGTGAATACGGTCAAAGCTGACAGACAGTAGGATTTCCAGAAGGGAAACTTTAAAAGAGAAAAAAAGAAGAATAAGGGAGAGTCAAGAAATTATAAATAATTTACTGCCATTGTGTGAATAATATGCAATCATGTAATCCATAAAAAAGTAACTGTAATCTGATTATGAGCATTTTATATTGCAATATAATCTAATTACAAGTACTTAAGTACTTGGAATCTGATTACCTAATCCAGATTACATGTAATTAGGAACTACCCAGCACTATTTATAAAAATAAAACACAAAAATCCGCACAATTTGCTTTTGTACCTTGAATAATTGGAGCATTCTAATTGAATGCAGTAAATGCTTTTGGACTCTAAAGATGTGTTTGTGTTTGTTGTTTGCATATAGTCATACATACTTGGTAATGTTAGCTTGCATCATTAAAACAGCAATTACAATATTATTTTACACTGTAAATATTGTAACTATTCAGCTTTTTGGTACTAGAACTCAATAGAAATCAATTGTTAGCGCAAGGGCTAATTTCCAAAATTTGGAGTTTTCACTTGTGAGATTGCATTTTAGTTAGGCTGCTGCTCTATGGTGTGGTCACATTAGCGAAATTTCTGTGAAAATGCTTCGATTTCTATTGTCAATAGTGTAGCGATATATGAAGCAAAGTCACTTTCCAACCAGACAGCTTTCTGCTAGTGAACATACTGGATCTGCAAAGGAAAATCTTTTGCCCTCATGCGATCATGTTGATTCCCATTGATTTCACCCATGAAAAATCGCAGAACAATGACAAAGGACAATGATGTCTCTGCACCTCTTAGAGCAACTAAAGATTTAGGAACAGAGCCAATTAGTAGAAGATAGCATTGAAAACAGTCCATTATAAAACACTCTATAAAACAACCGGTAGACAAGATTTTGGCCCATTTGAAATGCAGAGACCTTCAAAGACGCCTGTAGGGATGAAACGCACATATGAATCATTTATGGGCAGATTAGCTTCAAAGGTTAACAGGGACCAATCATATGTCTTTGAAGGCATTCGGCGTTTATTTTATCAGCATCTCAAATAAATGTTATCCACCTGCAGGATACTCTCGGCGGAGGATTTGATGCTACTCAAGCGTTTGTCGGTGACATGGCCAATTTCAACATCTGGGACCGAAAGCTGTCCGTGGGAGAGATTTACAACCTGGCCACATGCAGCAGCAAAGCACAAGTGGGGAATGTCTTCTCTTGGTTGGAAACCAGCATTGAGATCTACGGAGGAGCTTCGAAATGGACATTTGAGGCCTGTCGCCAACTGAACTAAAAGAGCACAGAAATCTCCCAGCCAATGAGAGATATGAGTTTCCAGGTGTCTGTTACCAAATCATTCATCCCTTAAAGAATATTTTCAAACAAGAACGCACATAGACATCAAAGTCAACTGGAATTTTCTAGATATTTCAATATTTCCTGTCTCGTAACACTTAAAATAATCACGTTTTTGTCATTTGTTGCTGGATCTTGAAGGCAAATGCTGGTGTTGGTCTTAGTTTGAAGGCACCGTGGTTATGCTCTTCTCTGGTTGTCTGTTGGGCAAGCAACGCCTTACTGGAAAACCACTTAACACGATACGGCTCAGACGTCCATCTTTACAGCCTGGATCATTTGAACAGGAAGCCATGTAGTCTCGCAGTAAATTTCTGAACCACTTAGGTTACTGTTCCCCATCAGGATTATTAGATAGATCTACCCACTGCCTGGGATACTCACTGTGAACTCCGGATGTAGAATGTAAAACAAGCAAAGCTGAGTGTGTTCTTTTCTTTTTTTTCATGCTTTTGTTCTGTCTTATCACCTCCTGCTTCAAGCATTTTTGTTTGTTCTTTTTTTGTTGTTGTTGGTGTGTCTGTGTATGTGTGTGTGGGTTTGTAAAATAACTTGATAATTGCCAACATATTTCAAGCCTGGGTGCCTTGGGCTGTTGAAAAGATCAGATCTCGACACATTTGTCATTATTTGCAGTGTACTTCTATTTATCTATTTCTTTCCTTGTGTAACTACTGAAAGTTTATGTTGATTACACCTCGTAACAATTCAAATGCGAGATTAGGCTGATAATTCAAAGTTGTTTTAATTGTGGCGTGTTCGGCAGGTGTTCGTATTTTTCAAGGAATGTTACGTGTACAGAAAACAGCATGAACATCTAAATGCTGCAACAGCATCAATGAAAAACTGCTTTTATTAGCTCATTTTGGGTTGAGATTTTATACTGTATTGTTATATGCTAAAAGCATGGCAGCACTGAAAGATGAAAAAGGTCTAAATTTTGTAATAAAATTGTTATATCAAAAATAGCAAGTGTGATAGTGCCTTTAAATGACTGATTTGCAATGAACAAATGCATGTTTCGTAATAATGAGTACACACAATACATTCTGAGGGTTAAACTAGGGCTGCCCACTAATAGTCGACTAACCGTTAGTCGACGAGAAGAAGCTTGGTTGACCACAATTTTATTAGTCGCTTAGTCGCAGAAAAAAAAAATTCCAAAGGAAGTCACAAAATCCATGACGGACAGATCGTTCACGCTGGTTTATGTGGTAATACAGTACATCGTGCAAGACATCCACATGCACACCTATCATTCAACGACCTCAAATATGGCTTTTCTTTTGAAAAATGTATGTAGTATCAGCTTTACATGGCAGCTCAATGTAATGTTAACCTGCGCTATTGAAGTGTCTGTGTGTAGTGTGGAAGCTGAGTAGTAGCGCACTTATTGCATGACAGATGGAGGTGCCATTGCGGTCACTTGTTCTTAAAACACTTTTTAATTTGTGGTCATATAGATAAGATTAATACATCTTTCAAATCTGTAAAGACTATAAGTTTATTTGTGTGCTTTCTACCCAGGGTTGCCAGATTTTCACAACAAAATTTCTCCTCAAAACTAGCCCAATCACATTTCAAGGGGGGTTGCCCAGTAAAAATCATAATTGTAAAATACTATTTTTTTTGGAGGGGTTCCCCCGCTACAGTTAGCATTCCAGGGGCTAAATATGTTATTGGGGTCGTTTTAACCCACGGACATGAAAAACAACTGTATTAACAACAGTGTTAAACTATCCCAATTCCACAGGAAAACCTCAGACTTGGCAACACTGTTTCTGCCATCTCGGTCTTCGAAACTTTGAAACTCAGTGTATACTTGCCTTACAGACATTAAAAATACATATAGAGAGAGTGAAATGTCTTCTTTTAAATGAACCAATTCAAATAGAAAACAAATATTCTCAGATTTTCAGAATCACTATTGCATGATGATGAGTAAGTGTTGCTTATGTAAAGGAGAAGTCCACTTACAGAACAAAGATTCACATATAATGTACTCGCCCCCTTGTTGTTCAAAACGTTCATGTCTTTCTTTCTTCAGCTGTAAAGAAATTATGTTTTTTGAGGGAAATATTTCAGAATTTTTCTCCATAAAATGGATTGATATGGTTGCCCCGATTTTAATCTTCCAAAATGCATTTGAAGCCGCATTTAAACTGCATTTTGGAAGTTCAAAATCAGGGCGCCATATCAGTCCATTATATGGAGAAAAAATCCTGAAAAGTTTCTCTCAAAAAATATAATTTCTTTACGGCTGAAGAAAGAAAGACATGAACATCTTGGATGACAAGGGGCTGAGTACATTATCTGTAAATTTTTGTTCTGGAAGTGGACTTCTCTTTTAATCTCTTAAGCAGAAAACAAAGAAAGCATTAGTTTATCAATAAATTATTAAAACGTTAATGCAGTCTTCATGCTTTTTCTTTGACACGTTCATAATTATTAAATCTGCCAGTGCACTGTGGCAAGCTTTTTTTTTTCTTTTGCCTATTTATTTGTCCATGAAGACAATTAAAATCTCATTATTATGATTTACACGGTTTAATAATAAACATGCGACTAATAGTCGACTAATGTTTAAAATGAACAACTACTAGCTGACTAAAAAAATCTTTAGTCGAGGGCAGCCCTAGAAAAAAAAACATACTACTTTTTAAAAGTTTAGGTTCAATAAGATCAAATTTGATCAAAAGTGACAGTAAAACATTTGATACCAAAATTAAAACTTTATCTTTATATTCATCAGACATGGTTTCCACAATTATATTAAGGTTTGCAACTGTTTTTAACATTGATAATAAGAAATGTTTCTTGAGCAGCAAATCAGCATATAAGAATGTTTTCTGAAGGATCAAATGACCACCAATATTTATCACAGGAATTAATTACGTTTTAACATATTAAAGTAGAAAAGAGTTATTTGGATTGTAATAATATCTTACAATATTGTTTTATTGTAATTTTGATCAAATATATGTAGCCTCTTTGACTTTGAAACTAACTTTCCAATTTCTCCAAACTTTGGTAGATTTTTTTTATACCAGTAGCCAAACTTTTCAATACTGGCATAATCTCTGATCTACTTTGCATTCTAGTCAAGAACAGCTCACTTGAAAAGCAAAAGACCATCTGACCAACATGTAAAGCAGCTACCCACCCTAATGAAAAGTTATGTACCACAACTCTTAAAAAGTTACATGGTAGACAATCTGATTCTATCAAGTTTTCTTTGGTTTCGTGCTAAATATGCATCAGACAGCCAGTAAAAGAACTGTGTGCAGTTTGTAGGAGTATAGTCTCTAAGGCTAGGAGACTACTTTACCGGTAACATTTGATTTTCCAGAACTTTCGCTACATTTGTCCAGCAATCTATGACTCAGTGCAAGCGCTTCTGGCTACACAAACTTGATATCATTCATTGCTGCATTCTGAAATGTGTCAGAATACAATTCATAACGAAATGCAAGAAGCACTGCTGCTTCTTACAATTCAATTTAAACCAGGTATTGTGTTACGGTTTCTCATAAAGTTTCCAGACAACTGGGGAAAAACAAACTTTTAAAAGCAGTTGTTGCTTAGTTATTTTTGGACCCTGGATGCCACTTCTGCAGACATTAGTTTAAACTGGCTGCTTTCTGCAGAACAGCCAAACATTTTGTCGCAGACCTAAGAAATTACGTCACAACACTGTATCAACTCAGTAGTAATGAGAACACTGTCAACCTCTTCATTTAGTGCTTTTAGTGTTCCAGAACATACACATACTACCTATCAAATGTTTAAAATTACACACATATTCATGTTTTTGAGAGAAACTGATTGCATTACATGGATTGAAATACATTTCCAGACTTTACTAATGTTGCAAATCAGTATTACTGCTGATCCAGAAACCAATCTTCTGTTTGCAACACATTGTAGTGCCAACACAAGTTTAATTCTGTTATTTATTGCAATTTTAATTTATTCATTGTAAAATGACGGTAATCCTATGCATACGTTTATCAAAAACTGAAGATTTTATACAAAAGAGTCCATTACGTCTTTGAGAATAGATGTAAAATTCTAAAGAGGACTCAGAACTGCTCAAGCAGAGACATACAGCAGAATAAAAGATGTCACGGATGCTGGACTTAAAGGAAATGAAAGCTGAAACTGGAAAATAAAATAAAAGATAAATGAGCAAAAGAACACAAGCACTGGATGGTGGGTGACTGACAAGAGTATTATGGACAAATGAGTTTGAGGGGTAAAACAGCAAATGAAAGGATTCTTGACGCCTTCTGTCAAGCATGAATGAAGTGTAATTGTATCGGGCTCCTTTGGTGCTGGTAAGCTGGGAGATTGATGCAGAGTGCAAGGAAAAAGAAAGGTTACCATTCTATTTCACAACATCATGCCGTTCCCTGTGGTCAGCGCTTGATTGGTTCAAATTTCATCATGTAGCAGTACGAAGATCCGAAGCATACTTCTGAGCTATGCAAAACCTATTTGGGGAAGAACCAGGGAGCCAGAGTACTGTCTTTGATGGACTAGCCTGCACTTTCGCCCGATTTAAACCACAGTGAGCCCCTGTGGGACACGCTTAAGTGTAAGGTCAGAGAAAAATGCCCTACAAGCTGGTCGCACCTCTGGGAAGTGCTAGAGAAGGCGTGGGTTGAAAATTTTCTCTCAAAACTCACAGCTAGAACATTTCTGAAAGCTGTAATATCTGCACAATGAAAATTCAAGGACTAGATCTATCTATCTATCTATCTATCTATCTATCTATCTATCTATCTATCTATGTGCCAGTTTCCATCTAAACATGAACATGTTAAGGTCATCCTAAACCTCCGAATGCTAATGCATATCATGCTACTCTAAATAGCATACAGCAAAGCCATTACTGGACATATTGTGTTTCCTCCACATAAATCTGAAATATACGCCCTTCCCCCAACATACACATATTCCAGCATCCGTCCTATTCACTAGTGTATTGCTCGGATAGATGTATCTTCACCTTGAGACGACCTCAAACCAGACCAGTACTGCCATGTGTGCTTCCTTCTAAGATTTGGTGCTTTAATCTATTCATAGCAAACCGACCCAAGCTTCCATATAGCAGCTACTGCACATCCAACTCAATCTCATGCAAAAACGCAACTAAAGCCCTATTCGGACGATAGGGTACAATGGGGCTAAAAGCACAGCCTAAGAAAAAATGTGCTTTCACTGCACGTGTATGATTGCAGAAAATAATATATGTGTTTGTATTGAACATTTATGAAGCAACAGTTTTTGTGCGAAAATAAATCATACAAGTCATTTATTTTGTTTAAAAATCCTATAAATGTATGAGGTGGCAAGTGGGGCCTTTTACCCCACACATTGGGTGAAAGGCTCACCAGCATGGGGTAAAAGGCACACAGTATTTATTTTATTTATTTATTTATTTATTTATTTATTTATTTATTTATTTATTTATTTTATAATGTCTATGTTAATACTTGTTCAAAACAATCACTTTATCAAAGTTCGTACTATTTTCTGCTTATTTTGATAATTAAAAATAATTATTTTTTGTTCTATAAATATACTGTCATTAAAATATGTTAACATAAAACATACATTTTAAAATGTAAAGATTCTGAAGGCATTGAATGAGCTCCCATAGTAATTTAATATAGATTTACAGTAGTAACAACAACTTGTATTTTATTATATGATATGATTAATAGCATGTTTTTTATATATATATATATATATATATATATATATGATGGTTTCATTATAAACATGGTGATTATCTCTAAGATGTACACCCAACATAATATTTAACATCTGAATCTAACAATGTCATGTCAACAAATGGAAAAGTCAGCCTTCTATCAGTTATCAGGTTAACTATTGTGCCTTTTAGCCCCAACAGCAGGGGCACTTTTTACCCCAAATACCATACTTTTACATATTCTTTCGTTATTTAAAAACTGCTGTTTTAATTATCTTAAACAAAACTGAAAATCATTAAGAAGACTTTTGTCTCAATATATATTTATATATTAATTTTAGCGATTTAGCGATTTGCTACTTAAAGGATTACTTCACCCCAAAATGATAATTTTGTCATTAATCACTTACCCCCATGTCATTCAAAACCCGTAAAAGCTTTTTGGTTCATATTCATATTTTTGGTGCATTCTGACAGCTTTCTCACCCTCCCATAGGCAGCAATTTAACTAACACGATCAACGTCCAGAAACGTAGCAAGGAGATCAGTAAAATAATCCATATGACATCTGGGGTTTAACCATAATTTTACAAAGCTACGAGGATACTATTTGTACGCAAAGAAAACAAAAACATTGTCTTTATTCAACAATTTGGCTTCTCTGCACCACCCTAATGCCATTTTGGAGAGTATCCACTGAACGCAAAAAACGTATGCTGTTTTGTGTCAGCTGTGCCATGCGGATACGTTTTCTATGTTTATTTATGCAATTATTTTTAGTGAAAACAATGTATCCATGTGTTGCGGCTTTAAATCTGCAACATTTTTTAAGAGCATCAAGTATTAGATCAAGTAAACACAGAATCGAATTTGTGCTGCTGCACGTCAAGGATCAGACAAATTTGCACGTGTATCTTGAAAAGCGAATGTTTTGGAAAGTGCTACGCCACGTTTTTCTGCCATCTAGTGATTTAGAGAAAAATAATATCAAAGGTGCCTTTTACCCCGGGGCACCTTTAGCCCCGTTGTACCCTAATTGTTTCTCATGTGAACATCTGTAAAAGTAAATTGACATGGCACCTTAGTAATAAAACGTATGGATTCGGATGACAGCTTATTTACGGTGGAGGAACGAGCCGGGACAGCGTTGCTCACGTGGTCAGTCGCATGATTGTCTGCTGTAAATAAACCCTGGTTGGGGATTTTATATGTGGGTGGTTGAAGAAAAACACTGACATTCTGGATTCAGATAGCAATAAATCACATACTAGCTGTTGAAAAAAGCTTACGTCTATATAAGAATCTGAATCTGGCTTATGGTGTAGAGATTTTGAATTTGTATGAATCGCATGAAAAACATGTAAAAGTGTAAGCACCCTAGACGTGGCTGTCAGTAGATTGCACAAAAATGCATGAATAAGATTAGATACCAAATTAGTCACCAATTTGCCAAACTGTAAAACACTTACAAACTGTGTTGGCATATCTAACCTGACTAAGTCTAAATATTTGACTAAACATCATGAAAATAAACTTGCACTTGTAATGCAAAGGCTGTTTCAAAGATAAAGTCTTTGATACTCCAAGACACCAGTTAGTCATCAACCAACATTAGACCAATGTTGAGCATCTGCCAGCTCAGATTTTATGCCTTGTTCCACACTGGTGGCATTAGTTGGGCCCTGATGCTAGCTTAAAATGTTGAATTGCTGTGGGATGTATTTCCCAAAAGCATCGTTAACTAACCATGATTGCAAGTTCTGCTAAATTATATTGGTAATGATGGCCTTTGTGACCATAGTTGATTTTGGGAACACACCATGACTATCTTAGCAAACTAGTGCATGAGAAAAAAATAAAATGATGAAAATGAGCAACAAAGAGGTCAAACACAGAAAGCTCTTTTGACTTTACATCTTCATCTTATCGGAGTATTTCAGTGCGCAAATATTTTCATACTGACGTTTGTCTGAAATGAAGACAGTGAAGACCAACTGATCAACATGAGTTATACTTAAAATAGTAGGTAAGCACTGCTTTGTTTATGGTTTGTAAATCCACAGTCCTAGTTTTTGGTTTACCTTTTTGAATGATGCATATTGTCTACTGCCACCTGCTGGTGTGGAGAGTTATTTCCTCTCATGCAGACCCAGAATATATGTTCCAGTTGGCCATTGACTAATCTTTGTGTGTTCAAATACAACTTTTTAGCCCAGACACATACATCTCAACAAGTGCCGCTGCTAATTTGTGATACTGGCCTTAATTATAGCCTTAAGGCGTCTTCCTTTTGGCCAAATTCTAAGGCAGCATCAGATATACACTACCAGTCAAAAGTTTTTGGACAGTAAGAGTTTTTTTTTTCTGCTTGCCAAGCCTGCATTTATTTGATTTCAATATTATTGTTATTGTTATTATTATTATTATTATTATTATTATTATTATTATTATTATTATTATTATTATTATATTTAATCTAACATCAGGATTCTCAAAAAATCAGGATTATTTGATGAATAGAAAGATCCAAAGATCAGCATTTATCTGAAGTTAAAAAGCTTTTGTAACATTGGACACTATATCATTCAAAAGGCTTGGAGTGTGTATTATTTATTTATTTATTTATTTGTTTGTTTGATTGATTGTTTGTTTATTATTATTATTATTATTATTATTATTTTTTTTTTTTTTTTTTTTGGAAAATAAATAATAGACATTTTATTTAGCAAGGATGCTTTAAATTGATCAAAAGTGATGATAAAGACATTTATAATTTTACAAAAAAATTCTATTTCAGATAAATGCTGTTCTTCAGAACTTTCTATTCATCAAAGAAACCTGAAAAAAAAATGCTCAGCTGTTTTGAACACAACAACAATAACAACAACAACAACAACAACAACAATAATAATAATAATAATAATAATAATAATTCATAATATTATATAATTTCAAAATTTTACTGTTTTTGCTGTACTTTGGTGAGCAGAAGAGACTTCTTTAAAAAGCATTAAAATCTTTTGACTGATATTATATCCCATAAAACACTGCAACAAACTAAAATAATAATAACATAATAATATTCACCCAAGATTGCAGATGAAGTGACAAAAATGTAATATAATCCAAATGTCTGTTTCACCCAGTTGAAAAAAAATGACAAAAATGACATCATAGTGTTATGGGATCTGTATATAAACATCCCATATACTTCTTTGACAGAAAATGATTTAGCAATGATATGCTTCAGTAGAAGCCACAAAAAAGTGTGACTTTAATGTTTTAAAAACACTGTATGAAGAACTACCCGAAACACTATTTTGAGTTTCTGTCTGATATAGTGTTCCAAACTAGTAACGTATGATATTCCGACGCTTTCTTTGAAAAAGCTGCCTGCTAGGTTATGGAACAAATTTAAGCTTGTATTTTCTCCAAACCTTTACATCTTGCAGTCGATTTCTCCTCTGCGGGTGGATTGTAATGAATCTGCAGTGGACGCTACAAGCTCGAGGCAACGTGCACAACAGAAGAGAGTGAGATCCTTGAATAGCACTTTTTTTGAGCAGAACTTCAAGTTTCACCAGCATATAAACCACGCAGCCATGCAGCAACAAACTCACATGCCCCCGAACACATCTGTGCCAGCCTGCCAGATCAACAGCTGCTTGTTTAGGCATGCATGGAAAACCTTTATCCAACTTCCTGCCAGCTAATTCTGGGATGAAAGTCTGAGTACCATCTTGCATATTAAAAAGGCCCTTCCCAGAAAAGCATGCACGCAGGTGCCCATTTTTTTCCGGCTGACCCAGGGCTCTGTGCAGGCTGTGCAAAGGCTGGTTGAACTATGATGGGATGTAAATTTCTTTCTGCTTTTGCAACGACAGCACCTGATTAGAATTCCTAATGGCCGACGTATCCCCTGGCTGCACTCCCAACGGTGACCCATGAAAAATGCATGATCAGTATAAGTAAACAACAACATCTTAAAGTGGGTCAGTAGAATGGGATAAATGGGAGGAAACTGCCGTGGTTTTATTGACATTGAGCCTGATGCATATAGACGCATCCCCACAGATGACCTTTCTGGGTCAAGAGTGACGATAATGAAGGGGACGGATGGTATTTCAGTCAATGAAAGAAAACTTCAAACATGTGGGAGGACAATACATCTATATTTATTAGAAGAGAGAGGGTATATCAATGCGTCACAATGAATCATCTGTTCTTTGATGAACCTTTTCATCCACAGCTTTATCAGTGTCCCCATGGGAATGACTCGAAGGAAGCAGTGAATTTCCCAGAGGAGCTGCAGAAAGGTTATTCGAAATCGTTTCTACTCCCCACAAATCATTACAGGTGATTTAGTCAGATAATCTGAGCCCAGTTCAGATTTTAGAGTTTATTGACTAGAAACTGGATGAAAACCGGTTTACACCCATTCTTGCAAATTCTTGAGATGTTTTAAAAGTACTGTATGAAGGTTATTCTTACAGAAGATGGTGTTGGTATTTCAGTGGTTCATGAGATAAAAGAGATTTCTGATTTGCTGTATCTCATCACATTTTCATGAGTTAGGTCAAAGGGTTAGATGGGTTTGAGTTTTAATGTTTAAAGTGAAAAAGACTGACAAAAGCATCCATTTCAGTTGCTGTTAGTCTCCGAAAGAGATATTGTTTTATAATTTGCAAGTTTATTTTTATTACATTTATTATCATTTTTTTTTTTGCATTTTAAATTAAAATTGTTTTAATAACTCTTTGTCATGCTTTAGAGACGTACACTTATTTCCGCCTATCAAAATAAATCACATTTAAAGTACTTGATTATAATTTTAATTGTAGTGTCTTTAGTGAAAAATAAATATACTAAAAGTATACTTTTTTTTTTTTTTTTGGTCCCGCTTTATATTAAGTGGCCTTAACTACTATGTACTTACAGCAAAAATAAGTACAATGTACTTAATGTGGTCATATTGTATTGCAAAACACTTTTGTTGCTATTAAGGTGGGATATGGATAAGGTTAGGGAGAGGTTTGGTGGTATGGGTAGGTTTAAGGGTGGGTTAAGGTGTAAGGGATGGGTCAACAGTGTAATTATAAATGTAATTACAAAAAATAATTACAGATGTAATTACATGCAGGTATTTTTAAAATTTAAGTACAAAGTGAATACATGTATGTACACAATAAGCGCATTGTATCAAATTATTAATTTCAGTGTAAGTACTTAGTAGTTAAGGCCACTTTATATAAAGGATCGGGAAAGATCCACAAGGCGGAATTTGATCACGGGACACACAAAAATGTATTTAAAATACATGTATTTAATACTAAGTATACTGAAAATACATTTATACATTAAGTACTTCATTAAAAAATAACAATTGTACTTTTAGTATAGTGAACTGGTATATTTAAAGTCTGCTAAATTGGAACAACTAATTTTGTATTTTAATGCACTTTAATTGAGCAGAAGTCCAACTCAAGAAATACTTAAGTATATTTGATTGTGCTAAAGTTCAAATATTGCAAGTATACTTTAGGTACACTTTAAATATTTTGCATTTAAAGACCAATTTTATTTAAAGATCATAAAATCCTCATCAACAGTGACATTAAAACATATTTTAGGCTTAATATTAAGAAATGTGCATTGTGCACAAGTAGTACTCCAAATAAAGTTTAATTACAATTTGTATATCAGTAAATCTCGAGCGATATGTCAGTAAACATGTTAATAGACTTGAACTATATTTAGTATTTAAAAAAAAAATGCATTTTAAATATATTATGTTTTCACTAGAGGTGTTACAGCCTATATTGTTACATTTAAAGTGAATGTTTTTTAATTATGCAAAATGTTGTGTGTAAATGTGTAATTTCAGATATATTTTAATACAAGTCCTATGAAACACAAGTTTCACTAGAAATTACATTAAAGTATTTTCTAGTTTACTATAAATTCCTGTCAGTAAAATTGTCAGTATACTGTAAAAAACAATTCGTTGAGTCAACTTAAAATAATTTGTAACCTGGACGCCTTAAAATTTTAAATTCAGTCAACTCAAAAAAAGTTTATTCAACTTGAAATGTTAAATTATACTAAGTGACAACTTAGATATTTGAGTTGAATCAACTTAAAATTTTAAGGCAGCTGGGTTACTTACCCATCTGTTAAGTTTAGCAAAGTTAAGTTTTAACTTACTTAGTACAACTTAATATTTCAAGTTGAATAAACTTATTTTAGTTGACTGAACTTAAAATTTTAAGGCAGCAGAGTAACAAATTATTTTAAGCTGACTCAACAAATTGTTTTTTTTATTTTTTACAGTGTACACTTTATCATATTTCAAAGGCAAAATAAGTAATTGTGAAATTGCATATAAAGACGTACTTAAGTCTTACAAAAGTGGATCAAAATGCACTTCAAAGGTCAGTTATAATATAAATTTAACCTCTAATATATTTTCATTTAATTGACATGCAGTTAACTGTCTGAAAACATTACGTTATTATACAAGTACATTATTTCAGTAATAAGTATGCTGAAGTGTACTTCTTTTTCACAAGTGTGTATTTAACAAAACATAATATGCTAGCTATGAAAATAACCTTACGGCAGAATAGAAACTGAATAAACTAGTGGATTTTAAGTTTTGAGTTTACAGTATTTTCTAAAGGTCTGCAGGGTCAAAATGCACATAGTTTCAGAAACACTAATGTACATGCCTAAGCACTGTTATTGTATCAGAAAGGAATCCAGTCACTGCTGGCACACAAAAAAGCTATCAATCAACACAATCCATAAACCCATTTCCTCTCCTCTCATCTCGCCTTCACTTCTGCGCTCATTCTCAATGCTCCATGCAAACTCCATGAATAATTGATTTCACTCCAACAGGGGAAATTTGTTTCTGATGCAGGGCATCATGCCAGCTCTTGACAATCCACTCCATGTTCTGGGCAGAAGACAAAAGGCCTTTAGGAAAACTTCAAACAAGGACACTTTAAGGACCTTCTCTTCAGCTTATATAAGCAGAGTAGATATTCAATAGGAAAATCACATTACCTTTGCATATACTGCTGACACTCTTGTACATTTGGCCTCCAGAGGTGAACTCTAATGCTGACGCTTTGAAGATCTGTTCCAAATGCAGCATCTAACTGAAATTGGACCCCATAATTGACAAATCTGGACATTACTCAAACCCAAATAAGTTAGCTAACAACACGACAATCAAAATAAGCATACAACTTCAGTTCATTAAAATAGAAACACAAATATTGAATAAAAGAATAGTAATAGTCCAATATAATATAATCCCATCATTATTCAAATGGTGCTGCTAATTGTTTTTTTGTTGCATCAGCAACCAATGAGCTTGCTCTTCAGAAACTCTTCAGAAACCTTCCCCTTCCCCAGCTCCACCTGTATAGATCTGTTACAGGAAAAAAATAATGTACATTATATGTGCATTCATATATGTTATATGTTCAGCAGCAGTATTTCCTACAGCACAGCAGCATAGATGTGTAGATGTATCTGTAGATGTATTGAAAGTAGTAAGTCTCAGTACTTGCTCTGCCGCAGCAACGGTGTAGCAGACCACCAAGACCAAACATATTAATAATGCTTTGTATATTACCATCGTCAATCAATCTTTCAGTGAGTTGTCATGACCAAATTATTTTAAATAGCAATAATAAAAGACCTTGCTGTACCCACGCACATAACAAACATCAAAATCCATTCATACTGCGTAGCCTAAGGGCTCATCTTGCTATATGCAAAGCAACATCAACTCAGCTAGCATTTTTATTTTGTTTTCAAAGCATATTGTGTTTTCATTTTAGAGCTTCATGTGATCAGGGTTTAGATTAGCCTGAGTTATTCTCAGCTGTCTCTCCTGATATTTGCCAGTAATATGATTTGCACACTGTAAGTCGTTTTCTCTTCAGCGGTAATGCAGGTGTTGGACAGGTTGTTATAAAGACAAGAAGAAGCTGTTCTCCAGCGTTGTGAGCTTGAGGGCAGCTGGAGATAGAAAAGTTACAGGACGTGAGATTCTAGTTCATGCTGGACTTTTACCTGCAGGGCTGGTCTGGCATGAGGTGTCTAAAAATAAAGCATAATTCTGCTGGAGACAATCACAAATGAATTTACTTGTTTTGTAGATAATGTGCCATCATCATTTAGAGATTCACACAGGCAAGGTTGGAAAGAACAAAATTGAAAATGGATTACTTGTTTTGCCACTGTTTTCAATAACGATTGAACAATAAGAAACATTTACTTAATCCCCCATCAAAATAACATTACTTTAATGCATGCTTTAATTAAAAAAATCCTTTCTTCTTCCCATTTGCTCTTAAAAGCCAAGTTTACTCCTTTTCACACAATTTTTTTTTCAGTTAAAAATTGGGTTAAATGTAAAAAAAAAAAAAAAAAGCCATATATATATGAAGGACATCTCCCATGTATGAAAAAAATAGTTATTCAAAGTGTCAACATATCATGTGGTGCAACCATCTGGCAATAACTGTTGTTTGGGAAACATCTTTGAAATTACCCTAAATTTATTCAGATTAATTTTTTGCACTGTTTGGTATGATTTCCAAAGTGTTTTGTAAACCTGTTTAAAATTGCAATGCATTTGTAACTATATTTCCATCATAATATACAAACAAACTTTGATTTCCATTTTATGAAATATCATGTGGTGCGACCATCAAGAAGCTAGTATTTTGGGACTTTAGGTTAAAATGCATTCAAAGGTAAGACTTGGCATCACATACCAATTTATAACCAAGGACCCATAGAAGTATCAAGCAGGTTTGTAAATATCTTTCAAATTAAATAATAAGAAGAATAAGAAGAATATATTGGCTGGTATGTTGCCACATTTGAATATTATGTGGTATGTACAAGTATGTCTTTTTATTATAAATTTCATAGTGACTTTTTGTGGAAAGCTAGCTGCGACCAAATTTTGATGCGACCAAATAGCATGTGGTGCAACCACTGCAGAGTGTTTTCTATTATAGATATATGTCCTAGGCAATTTTTATCCTTCTATATTCAACTGATGGTTTATACAAATAAAAAACTTTATTTTAGTATCATTTCGAATGCATTTTTATGCAATTTGTGTCATTTCAGATTTAAGGTTTATGTTTAAATATTTGTACAATATGAGAAAAAGGTGAAACAAAAATAATTTAGAGCATGTCATTTTACATTGCAAAAAAAGGCTTATCTTACTTAGTAATTGTGTCTTGTTTCTAGTCAAAACATCTAAAAAAAAAAAAATTCTTAAATCAAGATGCATTTACTAGATAAGCAAAATAACATTAGCTATTTAGTCTTGTTTTAAGCAATATGAACTTAATCTAGTTTTTCCCCGCTGGAAACAAGTAAAATTATCTGCCAGTAAGTAATATAAGTAATATATTCTGAAAACAAAAATATTTTACTTACCCCACTGGCAGATAATTTTACTTATTTTAAGCAAAATTAACTTAATTTAGTTTTTTTGTTGTTGTTGTTGTTGTTTTTTTAGCCCTGGAAACAAGACTAAATATCTAATGCTGTTTTGCTTATCTAGGAAATTCATCTTAAGAATTGATATTTTGACTAGAAACAAGACAAAAATGCTAAGTAAGACAAGCCTTTTGTTGCAGTATAGCTGGGTATTTATGCATTTATTATTATGTATTTATTAATAACTATTTTAATCTGTTCTACCAGATTACACTGCCAAGCAAAGTAAAATAATGTTAATTCTCAACCTGCAGCCAAGCACAAACTCCAGATGTCATTTTCTACTGTAAGAAAGATGTTCATGTTGTCATCTCAGAACCTGAGCCAGCAAACTCATGCTACTCTAAATTGACCCTTCACAAAGACCCACCCCCTCAGTTACGTTTGCTACGTCCGACAAACCATGGCACTTTTATGCCACACATCATGTTCTCATGCAGTGAAAAATACATCACGGAGCAAGGAGGACATGGACAACGTGCGAAGACAGAGCAGGTTACTTTTGGTATAAGACAAAGTCTCAGTGTTCGAATTTTGTTATTTTTTTTAAAGAA
The DNA here is from genome assembly GCF_022985175.1 of Labeo rohita. Taxonomy (NCBI): domain Eukaryota; kingdom Metazoa; phylum Chordata; class Actinopteri; order Cypriniformes; family Cyprinidae; genus Labeo; species Labeo rohita. The sequence continues at coordinate 34,241,639 of NC_066871.1, forward strand.
ATTCAAACAACAAATACTGTTTTGTGGATCTTTAATATGTCCTGACAGATCACTGTAGTGTCTCAGTTCAAGCAGCACATGAACTCAACATCAGAAGGTATCTTGTTTCAACTGTGAAAAAAATGTCACTACACACCATTTTTCAAGTTCAAGTCCACCGATGTTAATCTACTGTCCTGTCTGGTCTGTTTGTGGGACAAAAATGACAGATTCTGCATTATAATTAGTCAGATTGCCTGTTAATCAAACTCTCTGCAAAGGGTCAACTGAGCAGCCAAGATTGGGCAAAGTTCAGAAATAACGGGCTAAAGAATTACCTGCAGTTAATGTCATGTGCTGCACTTTTCACACGTTTCTTTACATAGATTTTTAATGATATAAGGTCTTTGTGTCAACTGGAGCGACCACTCATCATGTGGTGCGACCAATAATAGCATAAGTGTGTTAAATTAAAAAATAAATTATCTAATATCTGTGGCTGAAATATGAATCACTGCTACAGCATGCTTACGTAGATGGCATTTTAAAAACAGTTTTATCAGTTTTATGCAATTTACAGAAAAAAAGTCTGTTAACTAACTTTAAGAAGTCAACTCCGAAATTATAGAACAAAACTAAGAGATCATTATTTACAAAAACTCAAACTGAAATGCAATTGTTTTGTTTCTAAACACTTTAATTTCTGAGAACATCTAAAAAATATTAACCATGTTAAGGAAATTATTTAATTTTAATATAAATCATGGTTGCACCACATGACATTTTTTAAGGGCTACAACCAAATTATCTAGATGAAGAAACACTAAATTCACTTAATTTTAAATTTTAATATGAATTTTGACATTTGCATCACATAATCAACTCCATATGGCTTTTCTGATGTAGTAAACTTGCTCGGCAGCTCACCCGGTACAGCATTGCACTTATGATGTGGAGCACTTAGTTACGAGTGCAGTGAAACACAAGCTAAAATGACATGGTTGCTTCAGCAAATATAATTTTATCTCAAGTTTGCTTTTGTTAGCCGTGTTGGTTACGTTTATGGTCAGGTTTAGTGCGGCCGGTTCATTGTGTTTGAATGCAATAGAGCATTAACCTTTTAGCGACAACGTACAATTACCAACTGCCATTACACATACAACACACGCCCAATTAAATGTTGCCAGATTTACATTGATCTGTTACGAATAAAACTGAAAGAGCTTTTGGCACCACTCACTGGACATTTCACTTTGAAAGTGTCATGAGTTGTGCAAGCATCAGCATGATATCATTTTGCAGAAATGTCGCCACAGGCATGTTTTTTCCAGTGAGTCTGGGTTGCTGTTGTGTGTGGTTTATTTAATTATTTATACAATTTCTGGTATGCATCTAATGTGTATACAAATCATGAAGAAGATATGTGGGATCATTTTCACACTGAAGGCATTCCACAACAAATCCCAGCTCCCATTCTTTGTTTTTGCTTCTGTAATGATAATTCATCTTTGCTGCTTTGCTTAGTTAAACACTGTGTGCATTGTGTTATTGTCATCATTTTTATACTTATATGTATGCCTGATGATGCAAATATATTAAAGCAAGCCACGAGGCATTAGTTGGCACCACAGGGAAGATCCTACACAGGTCTTACACAATTTTCCCATGATCTGGGAGTCATGCCAACAGCACTACTCCATATTCAGGTCAGGCAGGAGCACAGGCAGCCATTTCTCAACAGTTAGTCATGCCCAGGAGAGAAACCTGCACGCAGATTTCCTAGGATTACCTGTGAGGCACGATAGGTCAATCGATCTTGTCAGTTCTGTTTATATGACTGTGGGTATGCTCGTTCAATCATAATATCAGCTATGTAACATTAACACAGTATCCCCTTTTAATAATAAAAGCTCATTCATATGATAAGTCTACTTGTTTTGCAGTTTGTCTCACATTAATGTTCTGCAGCAGATCAAAGCAGAGGAGAGCTTCTGGGACTTCAAACTAGCCTTCGAAAACACACAGTCAGCATGGGTGTGTCCTCCAGGACCGACAAAGGAAAAATAGATCACTGTGGGCAAACCAACAGCAGTGTTGCCCTGCTTAGAGTGCATGGGATTCACCCACATTTCCATGAACGAAATCCCCCCCTCAGACCCTTGCAGAGGTCAAGGACACTATAGGTAAAACCAAAGCACACCAAAATGTAAAACTAAGCAATTGCAATAAACACAATATTTGGAAAATGTGGAATGTTTGTAGATTTATCACACTTAGGAAAGCATTGCAACTCCTTGCCAGATGATAAATGACTGCAGGAAAGCTAAATCCGGACAGATTAATCTACACAGGCCCATAGAAAACTCACTAACTCTCAGAAGAGCTTCATTTGTTCAAGGTTTTGTCATCACTCATCAAAGCTCACATTTAATGTTACACTCTATAATTTCTTTCCTCATTAAAAAAGTTTTAAACACAAAAAAAATGAATAGTGCTTGCGCTAAATCTTTTTTAAAATGATGTACTGTCTCATGAGGTGAAAACTTCAGGCATATGAGTGGACTAGAAAAAGCTATTTGTATTTGTACAAACAGCTTTTTACAAAAAAATACTCATATTTTGAGATTACATGACCTACTGTGTCTTGCGTTTGAATTAAGTAGCAGTTCATCCACATTTGAATTAAGTTGTTCATGAGTTTCTTGTTTGTCCTGAACAGTTAAACTGTCCGCTGTTCTTCAGAAAAAGTCCCTCAGGTTGCAGAAATTATTTGGTTTTTTAGCATTTTTGTGTATTTGAGCCCTTTCCAACAATGACTGTATGATTTTGAGATCCATCTTTTCACACTGAGGACAATTACAGAAAGTTCGAACACTCACTGATGCTCCAGAAGGAAACACAATGCATTCAGAGCCAGAGGGTGAAAACTTTTGAGCAGAATGAAGATGTGTACACTTTTCTTATTTTAATTTAATCCTAAATATATATTTTTGTTATTATTATTTCAGAAACTACAGAAGATACTTACATGTTTCCCAGAAGATAAAATAAGTTAAATTTACCCTTATCTTTAAATTCAAAAAAGTTTTCACCCCTCAGCTCTTAATGCATTGTGTTTCCTTCTGGAGCATCAGTGAGCGTTAGAACCTTCTGTAATAGTTGCATATGAGTCCCTCAGTTGTCCTCAGTGTGAAAAGATGGAGCTCAAAATCATACAGTCATTGTTGGAAAGAGTTCAAATACACAAACATGCTGAAAAACCAAAGAATTTGTGGAATCTGAAGGATTTTTCTGAAAAACGGCAGGCAGTTTAACTGTTCAGGACAAACAAGGGACTCATGAACAATTATCACTAAACAAAAATAAAACACAGCTGTGGATTATTCAGGTAACAACACAGTATTAAAAATCAAGTGTATATAAACTTTTGAACAGGGTCATTTTTATACATTCAGCTATTATTTTCTCTAATGGCCTATATGTAAATGTCTTTTATGTGAAATATATTCTTCAGGTCAGTAGTAAATAAAAAAATAACAAGCATTTTGTATGATCCCTGTTATTTTGTTAAAATAATTCACATTTTGCAGATTCTTCAAGATTTACGTAAATGTTTGACTTCAACTGTATATATATATATTTGTACTGCTCATACTTATTTTGATTAAATGTAAAGTATTTGACTATACAGTAAGTAGGCTATAAAGTACTTGATACACTGAACCGTTGTATCTATTTAAAAATACATTTGAAGTCATACTTACAGTATAGTCACCATACTGCAAACATTTCAGAGTCATAGAGAAGGTTTGTGCCAGAACAAACTGCCAGGAATATGTGAAAATACGTTGAGACTGGATCCAGGAGTGTTAATTTTATCAAGAAATAAACAAGGCAAAAGATAAACAAACACGGCTGCAGTTAATGATAACATTTTTCATTATGAAAACAGTGCTAAAACGGTGTCTCCAGTGCCACAGGTTTTTACATATTTTAAGTAGTGTGCAAAATGTGTTTTGTTCAATCTGATGGAACATCCAGTTCATTTGCAATGGCTTCATGTGCAGTGAAGCCATTATCTGTGTGTGCTTTTTTTTTAGAATTATATAATTAATTTTAATTTAAGAAGTTGGGCAAAACTAAATGAAATGCCGTTATGCAAACTGTTAATGGTGCCATTAAACCGCATTTGCTGTATTTAATTCATATATTTTTTAAAGTTAAAGAATAGTTTGTTGCTTCTCTAATGATATGCATGAAGGATACTCTAGTATTTAAAATTCTCACTGAAAATCCGGTTTTAGTTAGACAAATCAGATTATGGAAGTGAAATGGATTGCAAATGTACCGAAATCTAACCGCATTTTATGTTGACTTTAATATATAACAGAATGATAAGTCTGTGATTAGTACTATAACATTAGTACAGTATATGATTCAGTGAATCATAACTGTGTGTTTCAAAAGTGTGGCCACTTATGGATAACTATACAGTACCTTAATCACAATTTTCACACTCGCTCTACTTGAATTTGCCCACTAACAAGTCATCCATAGCTTTAGTATTTTTACAGACAGTGATTACAGTGTTTTGTGCATTTCTGGACAGTCAGCATGTTAAACTCTCTCAGAAAAGTGCTTCATATCTTTTAACTCAGCGCGGCAACAGCAATAAAAGCGGTGGTTATATAACAAATTTAACACCTTCAGCAATAAATTTCAAGTCAATTACTGTCAGACTTCAATGGATCACCATTTTTATGTGGATTATGAGAGTTTTGTAGAACAAAAGATTATATTAGGTCAGTTTTTGATTAAGTTTTTGGATTCAGTCTGGACTGAGCAGTCAATTATAAAATATGTAGTTCTGTATATCCTTGAAAAATCACTCTCTAACAAGTTTTGGAAAAATAGTGTAACATTATTCATTTTAAATTCATTATTCATGCTGTTTAAAAATTACATATTCAGTTATGGGCATGCAAGCACTTGCAAATAAGCATTCGTTATCTTTTACTCAGAGTAGAATTGTTCATGTACAATGTAATGTCATGCATGGCAAATGAAATCTTCAGGAACAAGCATGTGTTTCTGGAGCCTGTGTCAATATGCAAAAAGAGTATTCTTGCATTTGTCATATTTAAAGCTAATCCGTCAGCTAACGGCTAACAGTTTGTACTATAATCCACAGATGACAAGCAAATGCCAAGAGGCTTACAGGCTCTCGCTTGTGTGATTTTTAATATGCATAAAAAAAAACCCCAAGTGATCATTCACCGCTGTGAGCCGCAGGCTAGATTTATGTTTCTCAGACCTTTGACGTAATCTCCCCATCATCTACATGAGCCACACAGAGACGTCATCATGTCATCACGGCGACATTGATAAAACAACATTTCCTGGAATGCCTTAAACCATCACGCTTTATGTCTGTGTGGCTGTTTATCTGTGGATTTCAAAAAAAGGAAGATTGCCCAACAGCAGTTTATTCCATCCATCTTTGATCATTGATACGGTCACAACTAATGAAATGTAATGACATGTCTGACCTATGGACTGAGTGGGAATAGCACTGTAACAAATGTCTCCATCCAATACGGGTCTGATGGGGGAAAGGTCTCATTTGACTACAGGAGGCGGTCGATATCAAAGCAAGTTGAAGTGTTTTTGTCTTGTAGAAAGGCACAGGATGTAAAGTGCATCAGGGAAACTCTCAGAGGTAGTGTTGAGGAAGATATGTTTGCCCACAACACTAGAGTACCTCACAGAAACACTGATGACTGGTATGTCTGCAGTGCGTAATCATTGCAGCAGGATAATTGCAGCAGCAGGAGCACACTGAGCTTTCACGCTGATAGCTTTCCTGTTTCTTGACAGAATTATGACTCTGCGTAACAGATTTCCTTGAGCATTTCTTTTAACAGTGCTCATAAAATAGTTATCAGAAGAGGGCTTTTGAGAGCTAGTAAACGCTTGGTTGTCATGACATGAGGAGGGACGTCACTGCTTAGTTCATCAAGATTCAGACAGATTTTCTGAATAGAATGTGTTTTTTGTGTTTGTTACTTATTTTTAAGTTAAGATTCTTAAGGTGATCAGGGTAAAAATTGTAACCGATAGATAGTTGATCAATCACAGTGTATTTAGACAATTATTTTTCTATTACAAGTTTTCAGCAATGCTTTGCTTAAATATGGAAATGAAGCACTGTCTAATTAAATATGCACAAATTTGCATAAATGACCGCCAGGTTAATTTTCTTGTTTCATTTTGTTGACATTAGATTTAAGGTTTTAATGAGGTAATTTTAGATATTGCCTGTTATTATTACTCCATAAATCAGATACTGTTAACAGCAAGAAAAAAATCACCAAGTTTTCAGGGAGAAAAATTAAACAGGTGAATGACATATTTGAAATGTAGAAAACAGTCAAAATAGACTAAAAGTAATAAAATACATACTTAAATGTGTGTATTTATATATGCAAAACTGAAAGGCAGCGGCTATCTGCACTAAGTTCATTAAGGGTAAATAGCAAATTTTCTTACCCATAGATGTTATTTACACTAAGTAAAAACAGCGATTGATGCGATTTACACTAAGTGCAAATAGCAGGATGTTCTGCTATTCATAATAGAGTGTTTGTGCATCTGCAATACATCTATAGGATGTTTCCTATCAGATGTCAAATAGATGTCTATTAGATGTCTTTAAGATGTTTATAATTTAGAGCGTATGTAAAACTGACATCTTATAGACATCTGTCAGATGTTTGTACACAGCAGATGCTTTCCAAATCAAGTGATCTTTAACAGACATCTTGCAGACGTATGTGTGATATCTGGGCCCTGACATCACACATACATCACAGAGACAACTACAACTAAGATGTATTTTTTTTTTACTGTGTTTGCTTATCTGCAATATGTCTATAGGATGTTTCCTATCAGATGTCAAATAGACGTCTATTAGATCTCTTTAATATGCCTATGATTTAGAATGTATGCAAACTGACATCTTACAGATGTCTGTCAGATGTTTGTACACAGCAGATGCCTTCCAGATCAAGTGATCTTTAACAGACATCTTGCAGACGTATGTGTGCTATCTTGGTAGTGCATTATAAAACAGTACCCTGATAGCACACAAACATCACAGATACGTCTATTTGATGTCTGCATTTACATCTGGAAGATGTAGTTTTTTACAGTCTTTGCTCATCTGCAATAAGTCTATAGGACGTTTCCTATCAGATGTCAAATAGACGTCTATTAGATCTCTTTAATATGCCTATGATTTAGAATGTATGCAAACTGACATCTTACAGATGTCTGTCAGATGTTTGTACACAGCAGATGCCTTCCAGATCAAGTTATCTTTAACATACATCTTGCGGACGTATGTGTGCTATCTTGGTAGTGCATTATAAAACAGTACCCTGATAGCACACAAACATCACAGATACGTCTATTTGATGTCTGCATTTACATCTGGAAGATGTAGTTTTTTACAGTCTTTGCTCATCTGCAATAAGTCTATAGGACGTTTCCTATCAGATGTCAAATAGACGTCTATTAGATGTCTTTAGGATGTTTGTTATTTAGAATGTATGTAAAACTGACATCTTACAGACGTCTGTCAGATGTTTGCACAAAGCAGATGCCTTCCAAATAAAGTGATCTTTAATAGACATCTTGCAGATGTATGTGTGCTATCTGGGTATGCAATAATAATGTATTTAGTGTAAAATTTAATTTAATTTAAATTATTAAATGAATGACAATATAAGCCCTCACCTACCCTAAACTTACCCAACTTTTTATTTTCAACTTTTCAATTATTTCCTTATTTTTTATTGAATATAAATGCCTTTCTAATATGATACGAGATTTGAAAAGGGAGAAAAAAGTTTGGCGACACTAGAACTGTTATTAGACCACCATCTTTTGTAGTGTTGACAAGTCCAATCACACGTTTATGGGCAGAGTTAGTGTATATAGCCTCTGCCAACAAGGCGTGCTATTTGCGCTTAGTGTAAATAGACACTCTGAAACTTTAAATGTGCAAAATAACCCAAAATCTTAAAACTGACCGTGATTTTGGCTGTCGTGTCTTTTACCAAACGATGGCTGCATAATTTACTACATTTTATTTATTTATTTTTTCATAAAAGTGGTAGCACTTTTGTCCCTCATGTACATACTATGTACTTATTATAGTAATTAGAAAAACTAAGTAATAACAAGGTACTAACCTTGAACCTACCCGTAAACCTAACCCTACCCCATGTAGTATTTTACCAGAACTTTCTAAGGTATGTGCACTGTCGGTACACTGTAAGTATATGTAAGTACATGTACTGTAAAATAAAGTAGTTAATTCTGCAAACGACTTTTTAATATGTTTACAGAGCATGAATTCAGTGCTTCTGCTATGCTGCTCTGCTCGTGCACTCAGTGTGAATGATGTAACCTCTTTATATGGACTCAAAAATAAATACATGCTGCTTACATATTGCAGATGTGGGATGTGTAGAAGAGGCTTGACAGCAATTTAATCGCTAAAGGTCAACAAGTCACATCACTGTTGATTTCTAGTAGGCGTTCCTACTCAACCGTGGTATCCTACTGGATCAGAAGGTGGATCATTTGAGCTCCACTGTCTTCATCCTTATTTGTAGAAGCTGCATTGCACCATTGCTCATGTGCTTGTTTGTTCATCTTTGCCAATATTCCTAACAGTTAGTTCACTCCATTTTAGCAGCTATGTTATAAGGTTAAATAGTCATTCAAATATGGCTGCTTAAAAGCAGAAGCATTGATATCTCCAATAGAGTTTATCAAGATTACTGTATGTCAAATAAGCTAATAAAAGCGTATTTACCTTAAAAACTCTTTTTGCTTTGCAATAAAAAAACTGTAGTTTTTCAGAATGGCCCAGCCAATGTAAATTCTAATGGGCAGGACTTCCATTCCTCCAGCTGCAGTATTGAGTGTTATGTCAAACTGTCAGCTCTTATTGAAAATGAGTGACTTCTGGTCAGTTTGTTGCTACAAATGACTAGGTGGATCCCATTCGACCTAAGTACCCTCTGATGTGACATCAGTGATTCAACCGTAATGTTATGAAGCTACAAAAATACTTTTTGTGCACAAAGAAAACAAAAATAACGACTTGTGGTGTGGTACTGTCATGAACGCACATCATAGACTGACAAGAATGTTGAATAAAGTCTTCTTTGTTGTTGTTGTTGTTGTTGTTGTTTTCTATGCACACAAAAAGTCAATTCATAGATTTTTAAAATTATAGTTTGAACCACTGATGTCACATGGACTATTTTATCGATGTCCTTACTACCTTTCTGGGCCTTGAACTTGTCTGTTGCATTGCCGTCTATGCAGGGTCAGAAAGCTTTTCATCAAAAATATCTTAATTTGTGTTCCGAAGATGAACGAAGGTCTTACAGGTGTGGAATGACATGAGGGTAATGACAGAATTTTGGGTGAACTGTCCTTTTAAATAAGATTGAAGACACTTTTAATATAACCATATTACATCTACTTCCATAATGAACATCCTAACAACTGAATCAATAAATATGCATTTATTTATAGAAATACACATGAATTTGCTATAAAACATATAGTATGGTAATTAGGGCCCGAGCAGCGTTGGTGCAAGAACCCAGCCAGATCTCACTGCAATTTGTACATATTTTATGAGGTAGCTAATTTGTACGAATTTGTACGACCTAATTCGTATAAATTCATACGATTTTAGCAAAAACGTACGTATTTTACGAGTTGCACAATACATATGAATTTGTACGAATGACTTAACCCACCTCTAAACCTACCCGTCACTGAGGTTGTACGAATAAGCCACCTCAAAAAATCTGTACGAATTGGTCGTGAGATGGCTATAGAGAAACCTATTGGAATTGCTCTGTTTCTTCTTCTTCTTCTTCTTCTTTTTTCTTTGAGGGCCTAAACATGCTCGAAAACTCACTTTGCACACACACACCAAAAGTGTTGAAAATTTACATCTGATATGGGTTTCAGAAGTGGGTGTGGCAAAATGACTCGATAGCGCCACAAATACAATTTCAGCAAAGTGCCCCTCGAGTTGTGTTTGACATACATGTACAAAATTCGGTAGACACATGTAACACCAATACCTACAAAAAAAGTCCCCTGGTACGAAGTTGGAAATCCAACAGGAAGTCTGTTATTTAGAATTTTCTCAGCAAGTTTTATGCCGTTTTTGCCATTATCTGGCGTTGTATTTAATTTAACTCCTCCTAGAGATTTAGTCAGATCAACACCAAATTTGGTCAGTGTAATCTAAAGCTCTTTGTGGTGTTAAATTGCGAAGATCTTGAGTTTTCATTGAAGGGTGTGTCCATGGCAGCCTGACAAACCATGAAATAGGAAGTTGTTATAATTCCTGTCCTAAACACATGCCCATGCCCATATTCAGTTATAGTCATAGCGCCACCTGTCGGCAACAGGAAGTGGCATGTTTTATGCTCCAACGGACAACTCATAGAGATTTAATGACATCAACATTATATTTGGTCAGTGTACTCTAAAGGCCTTTGCAATGTTAAATTGCAAAGATCTTGAGTTTTTGCTTCAAGGTGTGTCTGTGGCGGCCTGGCAAATTTTGATGCCTCAACATGTAAAAAGAAGTTGTTATAACTCAGCCATACAATGTTCGATCTGCCCCAGACTTTACCCATTCGATACAAGTCCTGACCTAAACACATCTAAACACATATTCAGTTATAATCATAGCGCCACCTCTTGGCAACAGGATATGTCATGTTTTACACTAACTTAAACATACCATGTTCAATCTGCACCAAATTTCATTCGTATTCCTCCTATATTTACCTCTTTGAATGCATATTTATGTTAAATGCATATTTGAGCCTGGGTGCGAGGGGCCTTTCAAAGCTGCTTGCAGCTTTAATTAATATTTACAAAAGTACATTATGTTTTCAAACTCCTCTGATTTGTGACTCGAGTTTCATTTGTGTGTTCGAGATGTTGCAGGGTGTTCCGAATGAATGCATTTTGTCAAGTGAACTTCAACAGTTGTAGGGGGCAGTGAACACGGTGCACAAACCCTGTCAATCACATCACAGCTACAGTCAGTTCTAATGCCCCTTAAATTGTTAGCATTACAGCACAGTTCTATTTATTCAATTAGAACTATGGCTAGATGGTAGCTAGAGTTAACATCATTGTGGGCTCAAAGCCCGTAATTGAGTCATTTAGGTACACAGAATGCAATTTCCCGTTAAGACCTTCTCACCCGTGGCTTTTCTTTGGTTGATGGCTCTTTCCTGTGCTGGTAATTAGTCAGTAATCAATACTGACTCACAGGGCTAGAAGGTGAAACCTGCTTCATTAACCCACAAACTGCTTTATCTCCTGAAACACAGAGTAGAAATCTTTTTGCTGAGCCTAAGTTTTAAAAACTACTAATTAGAATACTGTTCTTTTATAAGAATATGAAGGGGTTAAACAAGCAGTATGCAATTTGCAATGCAATATCAGAATGCTTTAGCAGTATGCTTTACTGCAAATGTTTATTTATTTTTTTATTTATTATTATTTTATTTTATTATTATTATTTTTTTTTTTTTTTTTGGCATAATTGACTAGTTGTATTGTGGTGCTTATCATGTCGAAGCAGTCATATTTACATTAAAAAAAAGTTCAAATTCACCTGATGCACATTCTGTATTCATACATTCATAAAAGGTACAACTTCCCAACTCATACATATGAACTTTCCAGGAGATAAAATGCTCACAACTCATATATTTAAACATACCAGTCTCATAGTAGCATGACCTCCATGGAAGAGGGCAAACTTGGAGGCGAAAGTCTGTTGACAGTGGGCTTTTCTAAAACCAGACCTGAGGCTCTGCCACATTGTTAAAAGCTAGCTGAAAAGTGTCACACATATAGCCCTCATTATTGTGTTGCCGGAAAGGAAGAATGCATTAACACTGACACACTGTCACATTCTCTATACAGGACCAGAAAGAAACATCACAATGTTCACTGCAGGGCAACGCTGCATCGACAAGGAGGGTGGCGCTTCTTCTGGACGAACCAAGACTAATGAGACACAAACAGACACACACCTTCAGTCCTTCCTTCATTCTACTTCCTCTGTGTATCTTTCCATCCTTCACATTTCATGGACTCACTATAGCAGCTGGCTATTGCAAAGTGCATGAGTTATTGTCAGTGCCTGGGCAGCTTCTGAATATTTTAGGATATTTTGAGCATACATTCAGTCCAATGCATGTTTTATAGATACTAAACTATACTCTGAGTGGATTCTGCTTTAAACATCATATGTGACTCTGGACCACAAAACCAGTCATGAGTAGCACAGGTATGTGCAGGTAGCCAACAATACATTGTGTGGGTCAAAATTATCATTTATTTAAACATTTTTATATGCCAGAAATCATTAGGACATTAAGTAAAGATGTTCCATGAAGATATTTTGTCAATTTCCTACTGTAAATATATAAAAACTGTATTTTTTTTTTTTTTTTTTAAGGTGACTTTATGACTTTAAAAGGTGATTTTCTCAGTATTTAGATTTTTTTGCACCCTCAGATTCCAGATTTTCAAATAGTTGTGTCTCGGCCAAATATTGTCTCATCCTAACAAACCATACATCAATGGAAAGCTTATTTATTCAGTTTTCAGAGTATGTAATATAATAATAAATCAATAAATTGACCCTTATGACTGGTTTTGTGGTCCAGGGTCACATTTATGTTTAGCAACACATCAACTACTTCACTGTAATTTTGTTGTCAACTGTTTTTGTAAATATGCTGAACTGTATTGTATAGTAACTATATAATAATTGTTTTTTATTGATCGTTTTGAACTTTATTGATCGTTGTCTTAGTCAACCAATTACACTTACACTCAACAATATTTAGACCTAAATTTAAGTTTATGTAATTTTAATGTATGCATTTGAATTACATATAAAATGCCTTACATTTGGATTACACCATTTACATGTAAAACTCTGCACTGAAATAACATAGTTTAATCAAATAACCATACTATTTTTATGTATTGCATGTATTGCTACTGAAAAAATGTGTAATTAGATTACAGTTACTTATGAAAATATTAACAATTACAAAGGTTTAAAAAGGTTACATCTGAATTATTCTTGTATTAATATTTACTCTTTCTTGTTATGATCTTGTTTAAATCAGTATTTAACATCGATCCCAAAGTAAAAAAGAGGTGCTAAGGTCTGATTTTGTGGTGGCTGTGCTTTCAAATTATTATTGTTTTTGTATCATTTTCATAAGATCAATGATTCTGACAGTCTGACAGTCTGACAGTAATCATTTTTGAGTACTACTTGTTTAAATGTTTGAAAATGATTAAAACATTCATTAGAAATGTAGAAAAGTAATCAAAAGGTAATCAAATGTAATCAGTTATATTACTTTATTTAAGTAATTGAATAGTTGCACTACTTGTTACATTTTAAATAGGGTAACTTGTAATCTATAACCTATTACATTTCCAACCTTATATTTCAAATTATTATATGCAATTTCAATACTTTTTTTTTTTTTTTTTTTCTGTAGCTGTGTTAATTTTATGTCTCTTGTATCTCTCTACACACTCTTACTTTTTACATAATAAAATAATTTCAGTTCAAACCCATAATGTCCATTTATTAACACACAAATTGATGTGTAATAACTGGTTGACTGAATTTTATCTTTTACTTAATGCCATCATCCTTCTCACTCTAAAATCCATCAGGGAACATTTCAGCAGAATATGGCAGAAGCAGCAAATGTATTAATACTGTATCTACACCAGATGTGAGCAAGGTAATGCGTCCAAACTAAACTGCCCCCATCATAATCAATGCAGCTGTCCGCATTGTGCTTGCTGCAGCATTTAGTACAACATGTACTCCAGCATGTCCCAAGTCTGTCTGAAATACAATGTTTTTATTTACAAATATATTTATATATATAATATATATTATATATATTATATATATAATAATATATCATATTTGTCTTGAATTTTATAACAGCAGCTATTTTTGGTCTTTGCTCTCTGCAGCTGTACACTGCTATATGGTAATAATAACACTACATGTAATATTATTTAAATGATTAAAAATAACCTATCTATAATCAGCTTTATACTGATGGATTTAAATAAAGTAAGATTTTATTTCATCAGATTATATATTGCACTTAACTGTTAGTAGCCATGAACTCACCACTGATTGGTCCATATTATTAAACATTATGAAATGCTTTGATGCTTTCAGTGTAGACACTGCAGGCCATGTCAGTGGTCTCATCCATGACATCTTCTAGAAGAAAATGCACACTAGACACCCTTATTAGGGACAGCTATTAAGAAGAACCCTACCATTCTGTCCATAGTTCAAGTCATTCATCTCCTGATTGTCACTGAGCGATTGCAGGCAGTGATCCATTTAAGCGCAAATTGACTCGTCTGCAGAAAAGATACTTCAGATGTCGAGTATGATCGTTTAGCGATACGTGTGTCACTGATGTAATGGGCATGTAGTTAACTGCCTTAATGAAGTGTGAACGACACGGCTCAGAGTGACCCAGAGGTCAGCCATTAGGGAAAGATGACTGAAGTCTTGACATTAAATGCCTGACTGTTCAACAGCATAATTTTCCCTCAAATTAAGTTACACTGTAAAATCCAATAGTTTACCTTACTTAGATATAATTAGTTATCTTTACTTATTTGTTATACTTACTAGGTTTTATTAAGTTACAGCTACTTTCAAGCGCGTAAAACAGTTTACTTACTACTTTGAGTGATGCTTACTTAAAATATTCAAGTAGTCACAAAGGAACCAATGACATTAATAAACCAGTGAGAGGCAGCAGTGCACTAATATGTTGCTAATTTGCAAAATAACAACAGAAGAAGAAAATAATTTTTTTGAGGTGGCAATTGTTAATCTGCAGTTATTTTTCACTAGTTACCTTCACTCATTCCCAAAGTCATCTTGAATGTTGTTTCAATACAACTATATATTTGAGAGAACATCACATAAGCTGACTTCATAAATTGATGTTGATTTTCGTAAAATGTTGTTTGTGTGTCTTATTTTATTTATTTATTTGTTATTATTATTATTATTATTTTTTTTTTTTTACTTACCATTATAATGATTAATGTTCTGTTTGGTTGGGCACTTGGAACTTTGCTTTTCTTACTATAATTTTCTTCCTATTGTTGCAGCAATGCAACATGAAGTCATAATTTTTGATTTCAAGGGAAGTAATAAGTAGGTTGCTTTTAGAAGGTAACCTTCTAATTCTGATGTTTACATTAGTTAAATCTTTTAATTTTTATTGATAATCTTTAGCTAATGTATTTTTTTGTGTTTATTAATGATCTTTTACAATTTTATTGTTTTTCATAAACAATAACTTTATTGGTTGAGACAGTCCTTTAATATTTGTGGTGAAGTGCTCAAGTCACAAACTTCAACACTCAGCATGTGAATCACAACAATGGTGACAATTCAATTTTTATTTATTTTTATTAATTGTGACAATAACCATTTTATTATTTTATTTTCTCTTTTTGTTGTGTTACTACTGACATAAGTCAGTAAATAAAATTAGCTAATAAAAACAACAACAGTAAAAGAAACCAATTGCATAATTTATTCATGCCGCAATGCACTCTGGGAGTCGGTGAGTAGGTATACTAAGTCAAGTGTAAGCCTTAAGTAAATGATTAAGTACCCCCTACAGTTCTTTTTTAGTTACTAGAGCTCTCGTGTAAGTAAACTATACTAACTAAGCATTTGTCACTACAACATACTATTCCTATTTCACTTTACTTAGTTTTTTTTTAAGGCAATCGGTTTGCATGCTTTTTTTAAGTAAACCCAACTAATTAAATTTTACAGTGTAGTTTGTATTCTGAACGATAAAGTACTTCTAACACAGAGTGCAGTTTTACTAACTCAGTTTGGAAATCTAATTAAAATCTCATTCACTTCAGTCTGAATGGTCAGCCTGCATACCTTTTTTTGGCATTTGGAAAGATCAGAGAAAAAAATTGTGCCAATTATAGGTACAGTGTGAACAATTACACATGTAATCAGCCTGTTTACCAAGATTAATAGCGACAAAACTCTCATTTGGACACAATACAACAATTAGGATGAAACATTATACACAATCATTTGTAAATTTCATCATTCAGAAGTTTCATTGGCACAACTTCAGTAAATTGAAGATAAAAAGAGAGTAGAGATGAAACGGCATACAGAATAGTGACTAGCATGAAAAATGCCCAAATTATCATGCAGCGGCCACACGCGCTTCAAAGGCTATTGTTTCTGATTAATGCTGTTTGTTTGAGTCAAATGGGTGATTAATTATGAAGTTTAATTACGGCAGATGAAGACATACCAGAACAGGCCTATGAAAGATTAAGTATGTCACAACTACTTAAGTGATAATGTCTGGACTGAAGTGCACATAGGGTGTTGCTGTTAGTGCTGAGCTGGGTGAGATGGATAATAAGGTTAATGTCAGGACACAATGAGGGCATTATCGAATCACTGTAAATTGTCACATCAAATTAACATAAATCAAGCTGTTTGGACCAGCATCCAATGTTACTTAAAGTGATAGATCACCCAAAAATGAAAATTCTGTCATTAACCCTTAATACCTCGCATACCTCGGGTCTTTAGCGACCCGGGACATCACATGACACGGCAGTTTAAAATGTTTGACTTATGCTTTCAAATTTCTTCATAAATTACTATACTGTATAAACAAAGAGCTATTATAATTGACTGCATACTGAATCTAGGTGATGATTGTGTTGTTATCATTAATAATCCCTTCTTGGTATTCCTTGCCATAACAAATGTGGTTTACAAACACAGTTACACATCAGTTGTACACAGCAAAATCCCCAGTGTTAATTTAACACTCTGAGTGTGGACACATATAAACACTGAAGCAGTGTTGAAGGTAATGAGATAATTAGGTGATTAACAAAGTGATAATTGATCATTATTGAAGACACCTGATGTTAATAAGCAGAATCACCAAAGGAGAAAAACAAAATTTTTAAGCAACCATTATAGTGGTCAGTGTTTGCATTAGTTGGGCTCTTGACCCTTAAATCATCAATATTAGGTCTTGTTTGGCTGCAATTACTGAGTTATAACAGCCAGACAAGCAAAGAGCAAAAGTCAGTAAGATGGCATTGACTGTGCTTGACTTAATCATCATATAGTTTCCAAGATGTATAGGAAGTGCTGGATCTTCTGTGGATTGTCAAGGCAATTACAATAAGCAAAAAAAAAAAAAAAAAAAAAAAAACTAACTTAGAGGTTATACTCTAGGTGATTTATGTCAAACAATGAATATGTTAAAACATAATCAGCTGGTGACTTGAGCTTTTGGCTTGTCTGGCTGTTTTAACTCAAATACAGCAGCCAAACAAAATCTAGTATTAAAGATTTAAGGGTCAAGAGCCTAACTAATGCAAACATTGACCACTATAATGGTTGCTTAAAAATTTTGGTTTTCTCCTTTGGTGATTCTGCTTGTTAACATCAGGTGTCTTCAATAATGATCAATCATCACTTCGTTAATCACCTAATTATATCATTACCTTCAACACTGCTTCAGTGTTTATATGTGTCCACACTCAGAGTGTTAAATTAACACTGGGGATTTTGCTGTGTATGTTTGGAGAAGGTTCTTATAACATAAATTTGTTATCTGGGTGTGCACTCATACTGTGAGCTCATCATGTGACACCACTGTGATAGTGTTGAGAAACAGAAGTAGAATGTCCCCTGGTGACTGATATTTGCAGTGCCTCCTCTCAACCTGCACAACATTTTGAATTCACAATGAGCTCACATATTACTCACACTCTTGAGTATCACACAATGAGAATGATGTGATGTCACTGTGAACATCGCATGATCTCACATGTTGACTGGGTAGTATTCCTCAATCTATTCATTTTAAACAATATAACAAGAAAAGGAATAATAAAATATGAAAGAATATGTGTTTTCAGATTATTTTTTTTGTAAAAAGTGTATACACTGTAAAAAACAAACAACACAATTTGCTGACTCAGCTTAAAATAATTTGTTACCCTGCTGCCTTTTTATGTTCAGTCAACTCAAATAAGTTTGGTCAACTTGAAATGTTAAGTTGTACTAAGTGACAACTTAGATATTTGTGTTTGTTAAACTTACACTTACACTTAGTACAACTTAACATTTCAAGTTGAATAAACTTCTTTTTTGAGTTGACTGAGCTTAAAATTTTAAGGCAGCCTGGTAACAAATTACTTTAAATTGACTCAACAATTTGTTTTTTACAGTGTAGTGTCGC
The DNA here is from genome assembly GCF_022985175.1 of Labeo rohita. Classification (NCBI taxonomy): domain Eukaryota; kingdom Metazoa; phylum Chordata; class Actinopteri; order Cypriniformes; family Cyprinidae; genus Labeo; species Labeo rohita. The sequence goes on from NC_066871.1 coordinate 34,260,088, forward strand.
TAGAGACCAGAGGTGTGTAATACTGTAAGTATATTTTTCATGATGACTCAATACATGCAATTCACTTTTATTCCTCGAGGTGGCACTGTTTGATAGACAATAAAGATGTGATGTTTCACTCATAATTATCGAAGGCATTAAAAAACATATAAAATCAGCAAAAATGTAACTGGTTTGAATGACTATACTGCAGAGCAGTTACTGTACGCAATAGAATAGAAATGTCACTTGATGGTAGATGTGGTGAATAAGCTGGCAGCGATCAAAGTATTGATTTTGAAGTCACTGAAATCGATAGTTTTGAGTATACGGTTGAGATGGGGAATATGAGCCAGATGCTGAATGTACTGTGAAAATGTGCTCCGAGGATGACAGCGATGGTAAAATCATCTGTTCAAAATGAACCCTTCTAAGTTTCAAAAGGTAACGAAATATGCTTTATTTTATTCTTCTGTAATTGTTTTTTAAATGTCAAGAGAGTTTTTTTTGCTATTGCAGAATAGATCCATCCATGCTGGATATATAGGTCTGGGTCGCTAAAGACCCGAATATGTAATAATGGTTGGCGGAACATTCATGCATTTAATGGTTAATTACTCAACCTCATGTCATTCCAAACCCGTAAGACCTTCGTTCATCTTCAGACAGAGATGGCCAAAGTACACACTCAAGTAGATGTACAGACACTCATGTTTAAAAATACTCTGGTAAAAGTAGAAGTACTAACTACACTTTTTTTACTCTAGTTAAAGTAAAGAAGAATGAGCTCTGACATGTACTTAAGTAAAAAGTACCCATTAGTACTGCTTGTTTTAGTGTCACACTGGTAACTGGACCTCAAGTCATATTGACATATTAATACACAATAATTTACATTTAACATTTTGTTAGCTTATGAATGTATCAGTGCTTGAACAACCGCCACGTAGAACAGGGCAGGACTGGGACAAAATTTCAGGCCAGTGAAATCTCACACTCATCCAGGTCATCCCATTCACCGACAGCAAATTCTGAAACCACCTGTTTTTTTGTATGGCCATCACATAAAAAAAAAAAAAAAAAAATTTAAAACCTAATAATTAAACAAAAAATATTAAAGGTTCTCTCTTGAACTGCACCTTCATTTCCATTTTTCTTTCCAGTCTCTTTGTTTTGATATCTCTCTGCATCTCACTTAGTGTGTTTACTTTTTTTCCACTACTTTTCTTGTACCCGTCACTTTTCCCATCAGCCATTTACTGTTATAAACAGAACTGTCTCCACCTTCTTGAAAAACAACCACCTCATTGTATTCTGTTTGCAATAACATAACTTTGTTTTACTTCAATTTAAAGTATTACATTATAACCATGTGTTGTTTTATCATAAAATTATTTAAATACTATAGATTTAGTAAAACTATATTCTCTAAATTGCCTAAATGTCAAAAATAGTACAATAATAATTACATTATGACAATATCTTTACATAAAAATTTGCATACATAAAAAGATTGATTACAATCTGTTTTAATTCACAACCATAGTTTTACAACAAATCCCATGGTAAGTCTATGGTTAGTGTAGCAAAACCATGGTTTATTTGTGGTTACCATGGTTTAACTGTTTAAGGGTTGTGTTATTACTCTAGCTCCCTCTAAATGTATTTTGAAACGATCTCATAATATTTGTTTGCTAAATTACTACTGTAACTTTACAGTAGATAATAATGATGTCCTTTCGCATACAGTATTTTGAGTAATTGTAATAATAGTTTAGTTTACAGTATTATTAATCCTCTGGCTGCTACTGCGAAGAGTTGCTAGCACTTAACTAAGTAAAGTAGCCTGATGAAACTGACCTGCACTTGAAGTCCTGGTCAATTGTTTTGCTTCTCAGATCTATTCCATTCTCGAGTCTCTCGCATTGATTACTCTGATAGAAACCGTTTGGCGGATATACAGAGCGTGTGCGTGAGCCGAATCATGTTGCCAGTACAGACCAACCAATTCGTGATTAAGAAATTCGTAACCGAATGGTGATCCACCAGATGCAGATTAAAACTGAAGTAACAAGCCTGGTTTGAAAATGTAAGAAGCAGAAAGTACAGATATTTGTGCAAAAATGTAGAAGTAAAATGTAGTCACAAAAGCAAACAGTGAAGTAAACTACTGATACAAGAAAAATCTACTGAAGTACAGTAACAAAGTATTTGTACCCTGCATCGACAACAACACATACCATGTTCAAGGCCCAGAAAGGTAATAAGTAGACTAGGACATTGATAAAATAGTCCATGTGACATCAGTGGTTCAACCTTAATTTTATGAAGCTATGAGAATACATTTTGTGCACAAGGAAAACCAAAATAACGACTCTAATCAACAATTTCTTCTTTTCCAAGCCTGACCAAATAAAAGTGCTAGACACACTTCTGAAGATCTTGCCAATATGCCAGTAACATGGAAAAAAAAAGTCAAATCCAGTGATAATTTCATCCTCAAAAGTGCTCATTGTATCAGTACCTTGTAAACACAACAAAAATATCACCACCATGCTCTATCACCCCTGTGGTTTTGAGCAACACATTTTCCTCCATGTTGGCCATTGGGGATTGTCCCTGAAATGGTTCTGAACAAAAATAGATGAAATCTGGGAGAGTCCGAGAAAGTGCTTTCCACTCAGTCTGCTGTTGGCTCTGCCAGCATTTAGGAAGAGCAAACTGCAGCCGTAGACTGTTACCCGGATTTACCCAAATCTCTCCTGTGGCCTTTCCTTTGGGCATTGAATAATACTCACTGTCTCTTCAAAGAATGAACATCTCCTGTATTCTTCACACTGATTCTGGGATAGCTTCCGTGGAGCTGCCTAAATCCCTGCCTTGGACATGAGACAGAGCTAAGAGCTGATGGCAGTGCCTGAATTTGGACCAAATAAAATGATAAAAACAAAAGAGGGGACTGCAGGGGCTCTACACAGTGTGAAATATTTGGTTATGCATTATTCAATATCTGTATAATCTTCAAAAATAACTTACTTTTCAGTAATTTCCACTTACATGCAGGTAGAATAGCAAGTATGAATTCATATGAAATCAGCTATGCTATAGCCATCCCAGAGGCAGCTTTTAGGTGCAAAACACTGCAGAGAGCTACAAAAGAAAAATGAAAAATAGATCTGAGTTCACATTTTGCCACAGATACGTGACGTGCAGCTGTCGCTGTTTCATATGCTTCATGGCTGAATAGCTCAATGTAACGTCCTTGATATTGTCATCTGTTATATGTTGTACCTGTGCTGTAGCTCCTTCAAAGAGACTGTGCTTCTCTCATTGTTCTCACAGAAAGTTTAAAGGATGATGTTTCCCCCAGTGCCAGGGGGGGTTTGATGTTGATTCCAGATCAACAGTGCTCAATGAGACATCAAAACATTTGGATAATGGTTTGTACCTCCTAATTTATGCATTTATTCCATTTAATGTTTGAAATGTTCTTTAGAATTCATTTTCAAAGCTGTTCCTGAACAATGATCTCTGGGTTTCACAATATGTGATTTACTAATTTACATCAGAGATGTTGGCACTAGGACAAATGTAGACTTATGCAACACGGAGAAAGTCCTATATACAATTTTTTTTTTAAACAAAAATGTCATTTAAAAACCGTTCTATCTATCCATCTATTTATGCAACCCACCATCCATCCTTCAGCCATGCAACCAAACAAAACACTCTAGCAACACCCTAGTTTCCTAGGTCCTTGGTCCTAGCCAGACCTTCAGATTAATGGCAGAAGTTTTGGACTCACCTTTTATTGGCCAAAGCGGGTTGACTGTTATCTAACTGACATGTTAAGCAACCAATCACAGTATGTTTTGTTCAGTGTCATGTCTGGGGGCATGAAAATGTAAATTTGATTTATTCAAGAACTTCATGCAAGTTTACTGCAACAGTGGTGCTGTAAACTTTACATACTTATCTGATCCTAATAAGGAATCATTGACACAGAAGTAAATATGATGAATTTCTTCTTTCTTCTTACATAAGAGGGTTTGGCATGTAGAAACGCACGATTTCCTGAAATCCTGTAGAGTGCAACCAATCAGGTGATGACTTCAAAACTCTCAAAGTGTTTCCAATTTTATGTGGCATATGCAGACGTTCTGCCAATGGTCCATGTCTGAAGCTTACACTATCAATACCGTATCAACATCATAAGGTGCTTTCGCACCGCATAGTTCTAAGAACTTTGTTTTAGGAATTAGCCAGCATGGTGGTTCCTAGAGAACCAATTTCCCCCTCAGGCCATTTTCCTGGTTGCTTTCGCACCAGCAGAAGAAACTCTGAAGCGTCTGACAGCGGTGTCTTTATTCACAGCATTTACAAATGTCAACAATCAGTGATTGCAGGACACCTTGATTGGAGCTATTTTTGTTGTGTGTCATAGGTTTCATGATAATGGAAAATAAACACACATTTTACGCAATTAAAAGAGCATGAAAATCTGACTAAATTTCCTATGACAACTTGTAGTGTTACATATCATCGAGGCTGAGAAAAGAACACAATGCTGCAGACAGCAGGTAGCTGAATGCCATTATTATTGTTGTTTTCCATGTTCATGGAGTAAATATTTGAACATGGCTTTTTTTAAAATGCTGGGTTGCTGGTGTTTCATATGCGCTGGGCCAATCAGCGTACACTTACATCACTGTAGTTCCTATAGAACTGTTTTAGACCCTACTCTGAAGTAGGAGCTAATTTAGTTCCCCCATGTTACGAATCTGGTCGGTGGGCTGCGGACCGCTCACCACCAGACGTCGCTCTCGCCTTTTTGTCACGCACGGACTGTCACACTACACCCCGGACTACACTCCCCATCAGCCATTGCACTTCACCCCCGTCCAATCAGAGACAGTATAAATACCCCGGTCTTCCTGTCACTCTTCGCCGAGTATCGAATTGTGTTCATCATTCATACAAAGCGTTTTTCCTTGTTAGTCTGTCTAGTTTCCTTGTTTTTGTCCATTCGGAACTCTCGCCTGTCTGACCACTCTTTTGCCTAGCCCTTTACGGATTACGTTCGCCGCTGTATCGACCCTCGCCTGCTATATGGACTATTCTTCACCTTGCGGTCCAAATACCTGTTTGCCGTTGTTTGACCCTGCCTGCCTGACCATGTCTATGTCACGTCCCTTCAATAAAAGTATGCAGATGGATCCGCTCGTCTCTCGTCTCGTTCCCACTGTGACAGAATACTCGGCCACAAAAGGATCCAGCAGCTTTTCACCCGGACATTCGGCAGATATGGACTTTGACTTCACTCTCTTCAGGATCAAACAGGGACAACGTTCACTCAACCAGTACATCCGTGAGTTCTTAGCCCTAGCTAACTATTCTACTCTCCCGGACTGCACCATAATTGAGATCTTTTGTGATGGCGTGAATGAGCCGTTAAAAGCAAGGCTGAGACGCGAGGGTCCGCGCTCTTCGCTAGTGGCTTTCATGAACTTTGCGTTTATGTGTGTGGGCTCGCCGTGTACTGTGGGAGTCGCGGAGGAGGAACGCGACAACGCGGACATGGTAGCCGCGAACCCCTCTCGCAGATTGGCGGTCACGCCGGATCGCGACCCCACAAACACCTTTGCCGCCTGGATCGCCCGTGAAATGGCGGCCGTGCAGGAGCGCGCTCAAGCAATGGCGGCGACAGCGGTGCCCGTTCACAAGATGGCGGCAGCGCGCGCGCGCTCACAAGATGGCGGCGACGGCGGAGTCTGTTCACAAGATGGCGGCGGAAACAGAGCTCCGTCACGTCACAGCTGCCATACCAGAGCTAGATGGAGTTACAGCTGCATTTCCTGAGTCAAGTCAAGCTTCCAAGTCAAGTCAAGTTGCAGCTGTACGTCCTGAGTTAAGTCAAGTTCCCAAGTCAAGTCAAGTTGCAGCTGTGTTTCCTGTGTCAAGTCAAGTCAGAGCCATCGCACCTATCTCAAGTCACGTTACAGCCATCTTTCCTGAGCCAAGTACAGTCAAGATGGCTGCCACGCCAGAGCCACTGCACAGGATGGCCGCCGTCTCCAAGCCACTCCTCAAGATGGCCGTCATCCCAGAGCCGGTTCACAAGATGGCCGCCATCCCCAAATCTGTTCACAAGATGGCAGCCCTCCAACAGCCCGCTCACATGATGGCCCACGTGCTGGACTCACCTCTAATAGCTGTATGGGCAGCCAAGATGGAGCTCCGTCGCGTTACAGCTGCTGTTCCTGCAAAAACAAGTCAGGACACCGCTTCATTTCCAGTGTCAAGTCAAGCGTCTCCCAGGCCAAACCAAGCTAAGGCTGCTCTTCCAGAGCCAAGTCAAATTGCAGGTGCATCTTCTGAGTCAAGTCAAGCTCCAGCTGCCACTCCAAGGTCAAGTCAGGCCTCCAAGTCCGGTCAAGCCTTTAAATCCGATCAAGCTTCCAAGTCTGGCCCAGCAACAGGGTCAGGTCAAGACACAGTCGCTGTTCTCCACGAGTCAAGCCAATACACTGCTGTTCCTCACGAGTCACGCCAAGTCACAGCTGTGCACCACGAGTTAAGCCAGGAGCCAAGCCAAGTTACTGCTGTTGTTCCAGAGCCAAGTCACGTTACAGCTGTCATTCCCGAACTAAGTCACGTTACAGCTGTCGTTCCTGAAACAAGCCAGGCCAAAGCTGATCTTCATGAGCCAAGCCAGGTCACAGCAGATCTTCGTGAGTCAAGTCCAGTTTCCAAGTCCTGTTTTAATGCAGCTTCAGCCTCCAGTCAAGCTTCAGCCTCCAACCAAGCTTCCGAGTCAGGCCAAGCCAATACTGTGATTCCAGAGTCAAGCAAGTTCACTGCTGCTGCTTCAGAGTCCAGTCAATCCTCCAAGTCACGCAACGTCAGGGCTGTCGTTTCTGAGTCGAGTAAGGTCTCAACCGACATTCCCGAGTCAAGTAAGGTCACAGCTGGTCTCCGTGAACCACGTCAAGTCACAACTGAGCTTCATAAACCTAGTCTTGTCTCGCTCACCCACCCAGAGCCAGGTCTTGTCTCGTCAGACCGCTCCGAGCCTAGTCACGTTTCATCAGACCGCCCAGAGCCCGGTCACGTCTCGTCTGACCACCCAGAGCCTTACCAGGCCTCGTTCGACGGCCCAGAGTCAAGTCATGCCCCGTCCGACTACCCCAAGTCAAGCCACATCTCGTTTGACCTCCCAAGACCACGACCTATCGGGATAGCCAGTGCATTGGGCCCACCACAACCTCCCGCTGCTGCTCTACCTTTAATGGCGATTGCCATCTGGTGTGTGTGGGCTGCACACTGTGCCCCTGAGGCCACGCCTGCTCATAAGTCAGCCCCTGAGGTCGCGTCTGTTCACAAGCCAGCTCCAGAGGCCACGTCTGCTCACAAGTCAGCTCCTGAGGCCACGTCTGCTCACAAGCCTGCTTCTGAGGTCACGTCTGCTCACAAGCCAGCTCCAGAGGCCACGACAGCTCACAAGTCTCCTCCAGAGCTCCCGTCTGGTCACAAGCCTGCTCCAGAGCCCCCGTCTGGTCACAAGCCTGCTCCAGAGCTCCCGTCTGGTCACAGGCCTGCTCCAGAGCTCCCCTCGGTCGGAGAAACCGCGCCAATACCTCCTGAGGTGTCAGCTTCGGCTGTAGATCCTCCCTTGGAGGTGGCGTCCCCTTACAAGCTCTCTGCTTCTCCCCCTATTCTGTCTGCCTCCTCTGTCCCTGCTTTCCCCAGGTCCCAGACCGTGACGCGGCCTCCTGCTCTGCCCCGGAGGGCCGCTGCGCCTCCTGCTCCGCCCCGGAGGGCTGCTGCGCCTCCTGTTCTGCCCCGGAGGGCCGCTGCGCCTCCTGCTCCGCCCGGAGGGCTGCTGCGCCTCCTGTTCTGCCCCGGAGGGCTGCTGCGCCTCCTGTTCCGCCTTCTGTTCCGCCCTGGAGGGCTGCAGCACCTTCTCCCCCTATTCTGTCTGCCTCCTCTGTCCCTGCTTTCCCCAGGTCCCAGACCGTGACGCGGCCTCCTGCTCCGCCCCGGAGGGCCGCTGCGCCTCCTGCTCCGCCCCGGAGGGCTGCTGCGCCTCCTGTTCTGCCCCGGAGGGCCGCTGCGCCTCCTGCTCCGCCCCGGAGGGCTGCTGCGCCTCCTGTTCTGCCCCGGAGGGCTGCTGCGCCTCCTGTTCTGCCCCGGAGGGCTGCTGCGCCTCCTGTTCCGCCTTCTGTTCCGCCCTGGAGGGCTGCAGCACCTTCTCCCCCTATTCTGTCTGCCTCCTCTGTCCCTGCTCTCCCCAGGTCCCAGACCGTGACGCGGATTCCGGCTCCGCCCTGGAGGGCTCTAGCGTCGCCTGCTCTGCCTCCGGCTCCGCCCTGGAGGGCTTCTGCTCTGCCCCGGAGGGTTCCTGCTCCGCCTCCGGCTCTGCCCCGGAGGGCTCCTACTACGCCTCCGGCTCCGCCCTGGAGGGCTCCGGCGCCTCATGCCCTGCCTCCGGCTCCACCCTGGAGGGCTCCTGCGCCTCCTGCTCCGCATCCGGCACCGCCCTGGAGGGCTCCTGCGCTTCGTGCTCTGCCTCCGGCTCCGCCCTGGAGGGCTTCTGCTCTGCCCCGGAGGGCTCCTGCTCCGCCTCCGGCTCTGCCCCGGAGGGCTCCTACTACGCCTCCGGCTCCGCCCTGGAGGGCTCCGGCGCCTCATGCCCTGCCTCCGGCTCCACCCTGGAGGGCTTCTGTGCCTCCTGCTCCGCTTCCAGCTGCACCCGGGTGGGCTCCTGCTCTGCCGGTCCTGTCTCAATCACCGGGTCCTCCGCAGGGACCTGGTCCTCCAGCCCTTGCCCTGTCTCGCTCCCGCCCCACCACTCCCATGGACTGTTGTTCTGTTGGAGCGTCTGGAAGCCGCTCTTTGTGGGGGGGCTATGTTACGAATCTGGTCGGTGGGCTGCGGACCGCTCACCACCAGACGTCGCTCTCGCCTTTTTGTCACGCACGGACTGTCACACTACACCCCGGACTACACTCCCCATCAGCCATTGCACTTCACCCCCGTCCAATCAGAGACAGTATAAATACCCCGGTCTTCCTGTCACTCTTCGCCGAGTATCGAATTGTGTTCATCATTCATACAAAGCGTTTTTCCTTGTTAGTCTGTCTAGTTTCCTTGTTTTTGTCCATTCGGAACTCTCGCCTGTCTGACCACTCTTTTGCCTAGCCCTTTACGGATTACGTTCGCCGCTGTATCGACCCTCGCCTGCTATATGGACTATTCTTCACCTTGCGGTCCAAATACCTGTTTGCCGTTGTTTGACCCTGCCTGCCTGACCATGTCTATGTCACGTCCCTTCAATAAAAGTATGCAGATGGATCCGCTCGTCTCTCGTCTCGTTCCCACTGTGACACCCCAACAGTTGTCTACCAACATCAGTATTTGTCTTGATGAACTTTATTTTTCTAGTTTTAATCGATTTTCATATAACATAAAGATCTGCATATCCTACTTTACAACCTGATCTCACAACGAAAATGCACCTGTGGGAATGTTTTTCACAAGATGCAAAATACATACTGCCATGTAGATTTTTTGATGTGAAATGTCCACTGAGCGGTGCTAAAAGAATGTTTGTTTTTTTCCTTGGAACATATGAACGTGCATATGGTCCGTTTTATGTGACGTTTGTTTTGTGTATGTCACTGGAGTTTTGAAATGTCAGCGTTGAGTGGAAATTTCAAGTTAGAACTTTTAATAGTTTCTAGTGCATGTGGCAAAGAGGTTTGCATACTTCAGCTAAGGAAAAAGGCTTGTACTAGAAACGCAAACAGTGACATTTTGTATTTGTTCAGTAAATAGGTGTGTGTAATCAAATGTTATACCCGTCTATACAATACAGTGGAATATTGCAATAAGTATAGTATATATATAAATCCTAGAATCACCCCTGCTGCAATCATATGTACTTATTGGTATGTATTTCGCATCTTGAGAAAAAGTTCCCACAGGTATGTTTTCGTCATAAGATCAGGTAGTTCTTTTAACAGTTAATGATGTGGGATCCAAAGAATCTAGATCGAGTTTCAAAGGTTCACCTCAGTTTCACCTCTGCCACATCCAAGTCAGATGACTTTTTTTTTTTTTTGCAAGGTAGACAGCACTTACTATTGCATCTGACAGCTTTCATAACTTTCCTTCTTCCTCTCCATGCTGAAAGCCTTTAATTGCAGCCCAAACCTGTCTTCCCATTAGAATAACCCTCACAATCATTTTAAGAGCATCATGAGATACTGAATCTATTCCAAACCCCAGTGAGCGTCTCAGTCCACACTGAACATCTAATTCACACCTGGGTTCTTTAGGATTCTGATAAATTTTCAGTATTTGAGACTAGTAAATTCTGAACTATTTCTAGGCTTATGAACTAAAGCATGGGAACGGACAGTATAGCACAAGATGCTCCTAACATGATCATCAGGTTTCACACAAGGCTGGAAAATGAAAGCTGGTTTTCAGTAAAGCTCTAGCGATAATCATGTGTCCAATTACATTTTTGAGGTCACTGTATATGGAATCCTGCTGTAAGAAAAAGCATCTAGAAAGCTTTTGAGACTTTGTTGATCTAACAGATTTCATAATTGCCAAGACTCTCACATGAATGGGTGGATGGTTATATAGGCCCTATTAGGATTTAATATTTAAAACAATCCATCATTGACTGATGTGTAGCGTATTGGGGATTCCAAAGATAAATGATCTCTAACATGCATCACTGTTTGACTGCTTCAGATGTGTTGAATAATCCCTGAGTGTCAAAGGCGATATATGCTGGAAACTCATGACAGCAGGTTTTTAATCCAGAGTTTACTTAGAGTCACATGCTTCCTGTGACCTTGAGCTTGTATAACCTATAGAAAAACCCTCAAGATTACAGCCAGTGAGGATGTGGCTTACACAGGAATGGAATTGAAGTTGTTCTGCGTATATTTAGAATTAAATACTTAATACCTATAGGATACAGCAGAGTATACACTTTTAAAAAAGTAGGAATAATGCAATGACTAACAATTTAAACAGTAGTATGCTGTCACATGACCTCGCTGTCTGAAGCAGCAAAATATTACTAAACACAAAAGTTAATCGCTGTTACACTAGCAGTGGGCCTGTAATTTAATTTTTAGCTTGTTTTACAGTGTTTTTTTTCCTGCTGCATACAAGTCTATGTTATAAATTCTGAATTACTGCTGTGCATAGTGTAAGCAATGACTAGCCCAGCAACCTCCATCTGGCGTTACTGCTAAGAAAAAGGTATGGGATTACTGGCGGTAGGGGATAATAATGACATCCAGATGTGTGCAACGGCAAAACCAAAAAAAGGATGAAAACACAAAACCTGGCCCAGATTTAGTCAGTCTAATGTTAGTCTGATGAAACCCCCATCATGGCTTATAAATGAGCTTGTTTTACAACTCAGCAAAAACACAGTGTTTCTGGAGTTGACACCTTAGAGTGTAACAAACTGAATGTCAGATATTCAAATGACCACATGCTATTTAGCTAAAATTTACATTTAAACAATTCCAAAAAGATAAACTATAGCTCTATCACATCTAGTCTATTATCTAGTCCAGTTCTGTGTTCTTTAAAGAGGTCTTATACTTTTTCACTTTTTGAATTTTGTTATGATGTCACAACATGGCCCATTAGAATATCATGAAAATAAATCCCGTCTATGGAAATTCAAATGGTTAGGGAATGGGTAGGGTCGAGGTGGTGGATTAGCCTAACTTTAGCGATGCAGCATGGAGAGCCGCTTCTGGGACACTTCAACGAGCCATGGTGCGGCTGGTGTAAACCCCAGCATTGACTAGAGCGGCCACGATCATGTTACATGCTGCAGACGTGTGCAGTATACCCACATAGCAATTGACATCTGGCCCAGCTCTGGGCCAAGCAAGGAGTTACACTTGGCCCAAGTGCAGCAAAGAATTACGGCCCTTGTTTGGCCCAGATCTGGACTACAGACGTGAGCCACACATGAGCCATAACTGGCCCAAATCTCAGCCAAACAGTAACTTATAACCAGCCCTGAACTGAGCCAGAACAAGTTTTAATAGTGCTACACAATCTCAGGCTTCAGTAAACTACATAGAGACCAGTCTTAAACCAGAAACCCCAAAACTGAGCCATGTCTAAAGGTGTAACTGTGTTTTACTGCTTATTGATGGATCCATGGCTGAGTTGGTTTTTGTTTCTTTTTTTAGGCTCAGTTTTGGGGTTTCTGGTTAAAGACTGGACTCTGTGTGGTTTACTGAAGGCTTGATTGAGTCCCAGATAGCAAGAGAGCAGGTGAAAACCATTGAATCAATGTTAAAAATAGTTGATTTGTCAATGTTAATGTCATTAAAACAATTAATGTTGAAAAAAAAATGTTGACATTTCAACAAACCACCATTACTGTGATCAGTGATTGCTTTAGTTGGGTTCTTAATTCTTGATTTCCGTTATATAATTTTTTTCTCTGTGCTGTAATGGTGTTTCAAAATAAACACTTACGCTATTGAAAAGAGCTGTTTTAAAATTAAATGAAAGTAGATTACTTTTTGCAATGGGTGGTGACTGGCAATACAGTTGATAAACAATTCTAAATAACATTGATGAATGTCATTGTCGACGTGAATATTCTGTACCACAAATACAAAAAAACAAAACAAAAAAAAATCTGTGATCACAAATCAAAAGATTTAGACATGAACACTCAACATACAAATCGCAACAATGGTGACAATCACCAAACTAATTCAGATAAACAGATCAACTGCAATGCATGCTGGGAATCATGAATGACTTGTTACTATATTGATACCCAGCATGCATTTCTGCATAGAATTTTAGTTTGCTGATTGTCACCATTGTTGAGTTTCATACGCTGATTCTTGATGTCTAATTGATTCAGTACTTTAAAGCTTTTTTTTGTTAATATTCTGTTAATTCATAAAACTAAGGTTTACTCTCACATTGCAGTATCACACTATCATTCAAAGCCCAATGCAATGGTTACAGTCACCACCATCATCTAATGGCAGCAGATCTTAGTTTTCATCATCTCAAATAACATGTTTTCACACAATGTTACAATAGACAAAAAAAATCTAACATTGAAGTACAAAGAGTCAAGAGCCCAACTAAAGCGGTCACTGATCACAACAATGGTGGTTTGTTGAAATTTAATTTTTTTCAACATTATTAGTAGGAGCAAAAGTTATATTAATTAAATATCATTAACATTGACAAATCAACTACTTTTAACATTGATTCAATGGTTGTTTGGGGGTAGCACTAATGAAACTTGTTCTGGCTCAGTTCAGGGCTGGTTATAAGTTACTGTTTGGCTGAGATTTGGGCCAGTTATGGCTCATGTGTGGCTCACGTCTGTAGTCCAGATCTGGGCCAGACAAGGGCTGTAATTCTTTGCTGCACTTGGGCCAAGTGTAACTCCTTGCTTGGCCCAGAGCTGGGCCAGATGTCAATTGCTATGTGGGTAGGGGGTCAAAACACATTTAGAGACGTGGCTGGTATAAACACGAGTATTGACTAGAGTGGCGATCAGCTGCGGTGGCCGCGTCAGAGCTGTAACGCGCAACAGAAGTGTGCAGTGTGTGGTAAGAGATTTATTCATCATACAGTGTAGATAGCTTCACTTATAACCCGAGTGTTTTTTAGAATGCACAAATTTGCACTAGGCTAGGCTAAGCTAATCAGTGATGATCTTTGATAACGTTCTTTTTTTTTTTTTGCTCGCTTTCTGTAGCTGCTTTTTGAATAACTAAGGAAATGTAAGCATTATGATAAGTAACTTAAATACAAATTAAGTCATTAAAAAAAAATATATATATATATATTTGGCTGCTTTTAGCCTTATGCTGGAGCTGGTTTTTGGGCAATAAATCTAACTATGTAAATAATGAAATAAATTATTATTATAATATCATGTATCGCTATCTCGCAGGCTGACGATAGGACTCAACAGTACTGTAGCGTCAACTATACCTTAATATATTCTTAATTATAATGGAACAGACAGAACTTGCTGCTTTGGCAAGGGGCGTGGCAGGACTGAAACGCTGTCTAAGCTGTTCACCAATCAGAACGCACTGGGACAGCTAACCAATCCCAACACATTTTTTTTTTCCGGAAGGCGGGCCTTCATCAAACCCAGAACTAATCGAGCCATTTGTGCCAGCATGGCGAAAAGGTATTGTAATAATGTAAATAATATGAAAAATAATGCGTATTTCTAACCACTAAGCATGAGAGCATGTTCTACTACACCCCCAAAACAAAATCAAGATACTGTAAAAGAGCATAATAGGACCCCTTAAATGTGTGCATTGTCAGTAAATCACACAGAGAATTTTTCCCTCCCATTGGTGCTTTATGGAATTGCACTCTAACGCTAATTTGGCCTGTTTAGTAAATCTGGCCCTTAGTTTCAAGACTATAGAGTAAAATTAAATTAGTGCTAAATTTAGAAAGTAAATTTTTTCAACCACTTTTAACTTAGGTATGAAAACAAAGATGGTGTTTTAACATAATGATGAAAACATTTTTCTACCATGCCTGTGGGATGCTAGCCAGATTTTATTATTGTAACCAATGAGGTGAAAAACATGAATCAATAAAGTTGTTCCAATTTACTCTTAGTTTTTCAAATGTCTAAAGAAATTCTGTATATTATGACCTCAGACTTTAACAGGATAAAGTGTGACCTTGACGCTAGGATTGTACATCTATCTCTCACTGCTTGCCTTAAGTGAAATTAACTGTAATAATGACTTGATTTTCTATCCTGTGAGACAGAAAATGTGATTGTCAAACCAGTTTGAGGTCCTTATGCTGATGGTATGGAGACTATGTGAACATAATGTATTTTCATAGGGCGTATCCTCACCCGAACCATTCTAATCCGTCATCCCTTAATCCTTTATTAATCAAAGCTTCCAAACACATTTATACCGAATTGATGGAAAGACTCAGCTCACCAATCCCAAAGAAAAAAAATGAATAGAAAAGGTCATTCCCTTCTCATGCACTAGCGACCTTTGCTCAGTTGGTTTGCTAGCATGGTTTTTAGCTTGCATAAAAATTGAGGATCTAAAAGTCCTTTCCTGTCTCCAAGAGCACACAAAGATGTGATGTATTAAAGCTCTTTTTGAAGCAGTAAATATCATTACTCTTCCCAGCTTCAATAAGCACAGAGCTGAAAATGCCAAGTACTTCTATAAACAGTCAGACCTGCAGAAACTCCCCTGGGAGAAGCACAATCCACAATCAACTTATAAGATGTTTTCAGCAATAAACGCTGTCCTGATTCAAATATCTCTTTGAGACATGTTATATAACAGTCTTTGATTTATAGAATAACCCTAAATCTGCCTTCATGACCTGGAAAATAAGGTTGTATGTTTCTGTCGTTTAATCATGCTTAATGTAACATTGGCATCAAAATAATATCTGTGACAAGAGCTCTGTGTTCTGTTCCTCCTGATCATTTTCGTTGTGTTGCACTCTGACAATATGGAAAATACAGATACTCTGCTCTTGCAGTGTACTCTCCTGATTTAATAAACAATAATTCACAGGAATGCACTAAAAATCTCTTGTTTTTCTCCCCAAATCCTCACTTATGTCTCTTTCACAGTTTTCTTTTTGCACAGGCACTTTGAAACTTAATTTTCTCATCTTTTTATTTCTATTCTGTATTAGAAATGTTTACTAAAGCAGGGAAAGACAACATTTTGAAATACCATACCAAGTTCTAGATAATGAAATTGTTGGTTAACACAACAGAGACTTCTGTACTGTATATTACTACAGTAATATTAACATGTCCATAATATTGCTGTGGAAAGACTCTGAGCTTTGCAGGTTATTCATGGTCTGCTGAAAGTAATTTAATACTTTTACATTTTACAAGTGTCCAGTTTATATTCCGTGGTTGAGGAGTGAGGATAATAATGTCACCTCAGTGTACCAACTTTTTTTTTTTCAAAGCTTATTATAGCAAACCTTTAAAAAGTTTGTTGCCAGTTGGTAATTGCTTACAGTGTAAGTTACCCAACTGACGCAAAGCAATGTGGGTTAAATGTAAAACACAGTAAATTATCTTTATTTGTATTGTTGAATTTATTCACTGAAGGTCAGCAGAAAAAAAAAATCAACAGTAAGTGGTAAAGTTACTCAGTCCATGATAACAACGAATAACGACAAAATGTTGTGCTTTTGTAAAATAATGAAAGCAAACAGGATTTGCTTTCTGCCACCTATGTGAACTTGAGCGAAACTTAAAAACTCTGTGTATTTACAGACATAAAAGACATAAGACATGGGGATTTACAGGCATGAGGACAGAAAACTCAACAAAACAGGTCCAAGTGTGACAAGGCTTGGGTGGAGGATGGACACCCAGGAGGAGGATGGCAGACAGAGTCCAAGGTGTAGAAGATGGAGGGAGGACCCAAGGAGGAGACAGGAGCGACTTGGAGCAGGCGGGGCTACGTGGGACCCAGGCCACTGCCATGAAGGTGACCCATGGTGGAGCCGACGGAGAGAGGAACTATAGTGGAGGAAGGGCTGACGACTCAAGGGGGCCCCAACGGCGATGGAGCAGGGGGAGCCCGAGGTGGAGACGGAGAGCCAATGAGCCAGGGTGACGAGGAGGATCTGGAGGGCCAAGGAGGAAAAGATGGTTCAGGTGACCAAGGTGGAGACAGGGATCCGGAAGGCCATGGTGGAGCCGGAGCGACAGAGGGACAAGGTGCAGCCGGAGAAGTAGTGTCCTGAGGCAACGGATGGTCGACAGTAGACCTAGGCGGAAACAGAGGGACGAGGGAGCCCGGCAGAGCCTGTGGACTGACAGGCCACGGCAGAGAGGAGGGACCGATGGGCCGAGGTGGAGTACAGGACGCAGAGGCTGGAAGTGGAGACAGGGGACCCCCCAGCCATGACGTTGATGGAGCATGGCAGACCCACAGTGATTCCACCGCACAGATGGTGGGCTGAGGTAAGCAGAGGGGCTGCCTGACAACAGCAGAGGAGGAGGCAGGAGAAGGAGGGTGGGTATGCACTTGTGAGCCTCCAGGATTTCAGGGCTAGCAGACAACTCAGGATAGATAGGAAGTTCACAAATGGCCTCCATGGCCAAAACAGGACTGACATGGAGCTCTGACGAAGACGGGAGGAGAGGGGCCAGGTGGGCATATAAATCTATTTCAGAATCCTCTTCAACGTCCAACAGTCCCAGATCTTTAATAAGCTCACCATCAGCCATGGTGCAGTGGACGGAGCCTGTCTCTGCACTCTCACTGTCCACGGCCTTTCCCCCTAATGGTGGGCGTCGTAGCCGGCTCTCGCACCTGGTCTGACATCACTTGAAGCACCGGCTCCGCGGTGATCCTCAGCTCTGTCACTCCATTCCGCAATAGCTCATTGGTTGCTGCGGGCTCGGTGGTCCCGGGCTTGGGCTGAACTTGGGTGAACATAGCACCAAGGGGATCCAAAAAAAAAAAAAAAAAAAACAAAACACTTTCGAAACATAAGGAAACAAAACAGAGAGCACATGGGGACAGAAAACACAACAAAAAAGGTCCAGGGGTGCGACACAGTGAAAAGTCTATATTTAAATTAACTAATTTAAATAGAAAACAAATATTCTTAGATTATGTAATCCGCAGCACTACTGCAGAGATGATGAGTCAGTGTCGCTGACTTCATCTCTTAAGATGAAAACAAAGAAACCAGTAGTTTATCAACAAGTTATTAAAACATTACTGCAGTATCCTTGCTGTTTTTCCCTGATAAATTCGTAATTATTATATCTGCCGGTGCACTGTTGCAAGCTTTCTTGTGTGCGCTTGAGCTGTACGCAATAAAAAGGCTCATTATTATGATTTATATGGTTTACTAATAAACATGCAACTAATAGTCGACTAATGCTTAAAATGAACAACTACTAGTCGACCAGAAACATTTTAGTCAAGGGCAACCCTAAGGAGTATGATCCAAACAAATTGCTCCATGAACTAAGAAATCTTATATTTTATCTTATATCATTATATACAAGTAGTCCGTATATCTCATGTGCGATATAGCAAGTTTTTTCCAGTCTTGATGTTTGAATTAGATTAACGGTAACAAAATGCTTTCTCTCAGTTCATGTTTGATTGTAATCACAACACGAAATTAACACTTAAAATCAACATTTCACTATTTAATTTGCTTTAAATCAGAGAAAAAATACTGGGAGTATTTGGGCATAAGAGTCATCCCAGGCCTGGTATCTGAAATCCTTGTGGTCTTCAGAAAATGTGAAAACGTAGTTTCCGATATGAAATTTGTTTGATTAGATACAAAAGATGCATGACAGATCTGGCTTTAAATCATATAAGCATTTTAAAAGTTAATGAGAATACAAGAAGCTGATTTCATTTGGCAAGACAATTGTGTTTATCCTGACAGATGGGATATCTTCCTTTATTGCAATTTGTCAAGCAGGATGTCATGTTGATAAAGTCATTAGATTCAGCCAAATAAAATCCAGCCGTTTGCTTACCAGGGCATAAGTGCATTTATCTGACATTTTCTCTGCAGTAGTGTCATGACTTTGCTTTGATTCCGAGCTCTCTGCTTTAATATTAATACAACTAAGTGAGAGAAAAATCTCATTTTGTAGGGCACAAGCTAAAAATCACACTTCCCAGGTGCCTATTTGAGGACGAACAGTTTGACCTTTTCTGGAGAAATTCTGGGAGAGTTGGTAATGAAATGAACACCTCCCACATATGTTTCCTCTCCACAGAATTGTAGTAATGCCACCCGAGTCATCCCACAACCTGACAAAGTCAAGAATTCGCCATGACAGGTCAAATGACTCTAGTGGCCCAAAAGACAGATCATTAGACAAGAACACAGACTTATTCTCTGTCAGGCACTGAAATGTGAAACATTTTTGTGCTTTGTGGTTTGAAAGCCATTTTTTATAGAGAAAACGAAGATATTGCTTAATGGAAACAACAATATAAGTGGGTTGCATTTGCATAAGAGATCATATGAGTTTTCCCCAAGGTTTATAATTGCTTCTATAATTAATAATTCTATAATTGCATCTTTTTGGCTGGTGCATACTGAAATAGACAACCTGGAAGCCGCCACCTTGACTTCATGGACTCTTTTTGGCATAACTTCATGGAATAAACTTTTTTTGAGCCAATTACCTGAGACATAAATGTCATGTGACAAGTCCATTTTACATCATTAATTGAGTTTTGCTGTATAGTATATATCACATGTGAGTGTACTATAGCAGGTAAAGTTGGATGTATTATATATCCATCTTTTATAGCTTGCTGATAATATGCTTTACATATCGCCCAATTCATTCTTCAGGGTGAATACATTTGTTATACTTTAAAGGGGTCATCGGATGCAAAGTTCACTTTTACATGTTGTTTGAACATTAATGTGTGTTGGTAGTGTATGTACACATCTACCCTAAAATGATAAAAATCCATGCAGTTGATGGATATCCCCTTTTTCAAATCGAGTCACACCCCCGACAGTTGATTGACATGAGCTTCTTACCTCAGACCTGCCCTAAATCAGCTGTAGCAGAGGTGTTGTGTTGCTGGATGTGATATTGAACACAGTGGTCGTCATTTACTCCCGACATCTGAGCCGCTGAAGATGCAGTGGATTACGTTTGTTTGTGAAGGGAATGCGCCTCCCGATCTACATAAATGTGTCTATGTTCGTGCAAATCATTCGTGATCCAGCTTCACCTACAGCAGAAGTGAGTATAAGGGTTTTTTTATGAATCTCTGCAGTCACCTTTCCTAATAATGTGCTAGTTAGCAAGTTTAACGGCTAAACGCAGCTATGTGTGGCTAAAGTAAACAATCTCTCAGAGCACAGCTCCAAGAGAGGGGCGGGGTGAGCTGAGCTCATTTGCATTTAAAGGAACAATCCATCAAAATGGGGTGATTTTTGCAGAGCTCATTTTGACAAGGTAAAAAGGGTGTTGTTTTACACTACCATTGAGAATTTGTAACCAAAGTATATTATAGACTTTTCATTAAGACCCTAAAGAATCATATCAACTTGTGAAAAATGGGCATCCGATGACCCCTTTAAGATAATGTGATCCAAGCTGATAAAGCTTCATGCCATTTGTGATTTATTCACCTGGTAGCATAACTCATAGGCACGACCAGCTTATTTAATATCAGACCAGCCATAACCGCAAGCCAGATTAGGCAGACTAGGCTAAAGAGAAGAAGCTGTGAGCTGAAAGCTTCTCTATATGTCACCAGAACAGAGACATTCTGCTCAGTGATTTGATCTTGAGGGAAGGAGGTGTGCTGAGATTTTCAATCAGACTGTTATACCATACAACCCACACAATGAGACCCCTGTGCTTAAAGAAAGGATGACCAATGTGATAACACTATACTTCACAAAGTGTGTGACTCACGAGCTGAAAAGCAAAATGACAGCCCTTTGTGCATGTGATTCAACACATATTTGTTGGAGGCTGTCATGAAGGACAAATGAACAGGGAGCAAAGTTTTTCTGTTTTAACATGTTATGTGTTTGCATCCTGATAGTGAGTCACTTAAAATTTTATTATTTTTTTTTTTAATGCCTTTTTTCCCATCACATATTTTAGCAGTCATCATTAATTAGATATCATTCAAAAGGTTAAACACTCAAAATTCATCCTGTGAAACTAATTTAAAAATCTGACATCGCCTTACAATGGAGGTGGTACTTTAGAATTTTAGAATAAAAATTTTTCAAATCGTGATACACTGTAAAAAAAAAAAAAAAACACAATTTGTTGAGTCATCTTAAAATAATTTGTTACGCTGCTGCCTTAAAATTTTAAGTTCAGTCAACTAAAATAAGTTTAGTCAACTTGAAATGTTAAGTTGTACTAAGTAACAACTTAGATATTTGTGTTTGCTAAACTTAACAGATGGGTAAGTAACCCAGCTGCCTTAAAATTTTAAGTTTATTCAACTCAAATATCTAAGTTGTCATTTAGTATAATTTAACATTTCAAGTTGAATAAACTTTTTTTGAGTTGACTGAACTTAAAATTTTAAGGCAGCCAGGTTACAAATTATTTTAAGTTGACTCGACAAATTGTTTTTACAGTGTAAGACATATTGTTGCAAAGTTCTAAGACTCAAGATTCCATATCTGACGATTACTTTTTGATAGAAGTAATACTGTGTCAGAAATTTATACATTTGTCACAGTAAAAAGTAAGTCTCAAGAAGAACCTTCATTTTTGTGATATCAACTTAAAATTTGGAATATAACTTAGTTATATGGTTTTGATTTTATAGCTTGTTTTGAAAAAAAAAAAAAAAATCAGGTTTTACTATCCTTGTGGGGACATTTGGTCCCCACAATGTAGCAAAAACAAGTACACACACACACAGTGTCAGAAATTAATACATATGTGACATATGTGAGCTAAATCTCAAGAGGAACCTTTTTGGTTACACAATATTTATAATTTACACACCACATTACTAGATTTTCACATTACTAAAATCGCTCTGCATTAAAACTAAATTGATAACTAAATGAAACTAAATAACTGAATACTTTTTATAAAGAACATTACTGTAAGTGTAAACAAAATTCTACCAGGCCACATGACAATGTTTACAGAATGTCTTGTTTACATAAATTTACTAGAGCAATGCACATATTGAGTATGACAGGAAAATTGTTGCAAAAATGAAAATCTACTAAGCATAGTTTAGGTACTTTTACAGATTATTTGACCTATAAAAGTTTTGAAAACAATATGTTACATACAGAAGTTACATACAGATAAGGAGGGGGGGAAATTACAAGATTAGTCAAATTTGCTGGGACATTTACTGTAGATCTTTTTGATGTATATGACATTGTTTGAATTTAGAACAGCAATGTTCATATAGATCTCTGTTTAATATTTATTCTGACACTCAAGATTTCATATCTGGCAACTACTTTGTGATTGAAGTTATATTTTGACAGTAATTTATACATTTGTGGCAGTAAAAACTAAATGTCAAGAACAACCTTAATTTTTGTGATATCAACTTAAAATTTGGAGTATAACTTAGTAACACATATGTTTTTTTATTTTTTTATTTATTTATTTAATTTTACTTTACACACACAACAACAACAACAACAACAACAACAACAATACAGTACATTTTCTTTAGAGTAAATTTCTTGAAATTAAAATTGCCATTATTTTCTTCAAAATGAGACCAGTCTGTCTTCCAAAGCATCGATAAATTACAATAATTTAAGTTCGTATAGTGCATTTTGATGTCTATGTTCAAAAAGGGGAGGTGACAGTAAAGGTGTTAATGTTTTTACAATGTTTTATTGATTTTGTTATTCATTTAACCATAGAAAACCAGATTACTATATATCATTTTTTCTTTTCTTTTTTCTTTTCTTTTCTTTGTTACTCACTTTTCAGAAGTTACACATCTGTTTTTCTTTGTGCCTGTTTTTTAACTTGTTTTATTATACTGTATATTGCATATAGTTAAAAAAATCTATCAAAAAGAATCAAAAAGAAAAAAAAATCTAATTTACTCTGAGATATTTTTAAGTGTTTTTGAACGTATCATCCAGCACCAATCTCAATCTCTCGCTCTGCCTCTCTCTGTCTTGCCAGAATGAGTGATATGCTGGTGGGCTATAGGTGTCAGTGGACCATTTGTCAGCTTTTGTGGTCTAGCTGGGAGGAAGGATGATTCATATCTTCTGGAGACAGAGCTACTGGACTGACTGGTTGCTCACTAACCAGTCAGAAGAAAAGAGAGCAAGAGTCATGCAGATTTACACACTGAGGGCCTTTTAGATGATAGTGTCTTGGCCTCTCACTGACATTTCCATCAGAAGGATCGGATGACAGAATGATAAAATCAGGTTACTGCTTCTTATCCATCACTGGGTGTAAGGATCTGGTGTCAAAGATAGCCAAATTTAACATAATTCAATAATTCACAGCATGATTTACAGCTACAGGCAGTCTGTCATACACAAAAAGCCGTCCTCTGATAAAAGACACCCACATACTGAAAAGATGTTACATAATCTATCAGGCACAAGCATTATGGTGGTAGAGATGATATCACAGAAATGCTAAAAAAATATTAAGTGATCACCCACACGAAGCCAGAGCTTTCGCTATACGATCTTTCTTTTTCCTCGTTGTTAAAAAAAAAATAGTGTAAACACGGCGTTGTCTCAAGAAATATCTGCGTACACATGAAACTAACTCAAAACAATGTAGTATACATGCCAGACAAGTATGTGGCACTGTAATTCTGCCTAAGAGACACACAAAAACAGAGAAGAAGACTTGGAGCATCTGCATAAACCTTGCGTGCTGTATACAAAGAACATTGACCAATACATGTATTACACTATTTATTACTCTGTGTTAATGTTAGTTAATAAAAAATACAGTCGTTCATTGTTCGTTCAAGTTGTTGTTGCTTTTACGTGGGTCAAGACGTGGGGTAATGACATCATTTATTCACAAAATATACTGATTGGCTGTATATACGAAAACAAAAGGGTGTTGTTTTTTAGATTTATCAACTCTGGGACATTCAAAATTATTCAAAAATTATTCAAAATTAGTATTCAAAATTTAGTGGTTTTAGGCTCCCAAAATGCCAAATCTGTCATGGAAAAACGGCAATATGATACAAAAAATGTTCGTACAGTCATGGCCAAAAAGAAAATGCAACCCTTCTCTCAGAAAATCGTTGCAGTTGCAAATGTTTTGGTACTCACATGTCGCTTCCTGTAACCATAAATGAGTTTCTTACACCTCTCCTATTGGAATTTTGGACCACTCTTCTTTTGCAAACTGCTCCAGGTCATTCAGATTTGAAGGATGCCTTCCCCCAACTGCTGTTTTGAGATCTCTCCACAGGTGTTCTATGGGATTCAGATCTGGACTCATTGCTGGCCATTTTAGAACTCTCCAGCACTTTGTAACCATTTCTGAGTGCTTTTAGAATTGTGTTGTGGGTCATTGTCCTGCTGGAAGACCCATGACCTCTAGTGGAGACGCAGCTTTCTGACACTGGCCACTACATTGCGCCCTAAAATTCTTTGGTAATCATCAGATTTCTTGATACTGTTCACACAGTCAAGTGCCAGAAGCAGCAAAGCAACCCCAAAACATCTTTGAACCTCCACCATGTTTGACTGTAGGGACTGTGTTCTTTTCTTTGAAGGCCTCATTTCTTTTTCTGTAAACAGTGCCATGATGTCCTTTACCAAAAACCTTTACTTTTGTCTCATCTGAAGGATTGTGGTTTTGTCACATAACTCCAGTCTTGCTCTTCCAGCTTCGCCTCCTTCCTCCGTCCCTCCAGCTTCGTTGGGCTCCTCCTTGCCTCCAGCTCCACCTTGGTCCTCTGTCACTTCAGCTATGCCTTGGCCCGGATCGTCAGCGTTGCCCTGGATCATTGGCTCCTCGTCTGCACCCTGGGCTCTGTCCATCTCCAGCTCTGCTTCAGTTGGTCAGCTCCTTGGAGTTGTCAGCTCTTCCTCCACCATGGCTCCTCCCTCCATCGGCTCCACCATGGGCCGACATCGCGGCTGCGGTCTGGGTGCCGCTTGAATTCCCCTGCACCTGGTCCTTCCTAAATCCTCCGTGGCTCCTCTCTCCATCAGCACCACACCGGCTCCTCCTGTCTTCACCATGGCTCCTCCCGCCTTCTGATCCTCCCCGGTCCCTTCGATATCCTCCCTGGATTCTGTTTGTTGTCATCGTTTTCCTACGGTCATCCGACCACTGCCAGAACCACCTCCTTACCTTTGTCTTCGTCTGCTTACTTCACCATCCTAACAGCAGTGACTGTGACAGTATACAGCCAAACGCAGCTCTGTGTGTATGGGCCCCAAGTTTTCCAAAGGTTGACCAGTACTTTACTCACACAAGATGGTGTGTAGAGGGTGATCAGTAGAGAGTACAATGTTTTAAAAGCATTATATAATCCATATCAATGAATGATTAAATACCATGACATACAATTGAGAAACACAGTAAAAAGTTGACATTTGTGTCAAATGTTTCTTAATTTTATGGACAAGAGTAGTGGAATTTAATTGGATATTTAGATCTTTTTGATTTATCGTTTGAATTCAGAACAGAGATGTTAATATTGATCTGTTTCATATTTAATCTCTATCCCTTTCTCGTTCTCTCACTCATCTCTTTGAAGTCATTGATGAACACTTTACTTTTAAAGATCAAGGCAAAACATTTGGGCGACATTAAATGAAGTACCATGTTTTTTCCCAATGTTAATAAAATATGCATCTACTAAGTTAAAAAAAATAATTTAAAAAAGTTTTGCTAGTTGATTATCTACAAATGTTGCATTTTGGTCTGGTTTTATTAACTTGGGAAAAAGATATATATTTATATTTATGTTGTAGGGATACCTACATGAAGATCAGTTTGCATTCCCATTCCCATTCTTTTGGTCTTTGAATGTTAGGGGATGTTTCTAGACTGTTTTGGAATGCAATACTGTGATGTAACCTAGCTGCAAACAAAATGCAATGCTGTGTAATGTTAAAAGAAATGTTTGTGACTTTAAACCAGAGAACAAATTTGAATTTGATCTAACAACAAAACAAAGCTTTTGTGAAAAAGCATCTGTTAGAATCAGAATCAGCTCTGATCCCCTGCTGGTGTGTATGATTTTGAGAGTCAACAGGCGCGTTTAGACTGGGGTAAACTGAAGTGTCAAGGTGTAGTGCTCTATGTAGATGAGGGAAAGAGAGAAGGCTGTTTGCATGTCTGCAGGGATGAGTGTAGTATTCACAGAGCATCTGTCACACATACTCACAGCTAATCACCAACATACGGCCTCTCTGCAGTCAAACACAAGCACACAGATTGATAACTGTGAAACACACTCCAGTACACAGTAACCACATCTTACTTATCATATATATGAATCAGCAACACAATACATCAACAGAAAAAAAAAAAAAATTCACATTGATTAATTTGTCACATGGGTTTTATCAGAACTCACAGGAGTAAAAATTACAACTGAGGTCTTTTTAATTTCTCAATTGTTTTTCCGAGACAACAAGATTAAATGGAGAACAAATGAGGACGTCCTAAAATCTCATCCTTCTCCTGTTCTCCTGGGAAAGATCAAGCAATCTCAGAAAAGATCTCAACTACACTCTACAAAAAAAAGTCCATAAAAATAGGCTCCAGTGCACTGTGTTAATATGAAGGATTGCTTGATTGATTTTATTTTATAGGTGTTTTAGGGTTAACAGAAAATAGACAACATTGTTGATTGTTGTGGGGTATGAAAGTGAAAGACGACATTTGAGCAACACAAATTTCCTTTGGAAACTATTTGAAAAAAACAAAAACAACAAAAAAATCAGATAAATAGTATCAAAGTTCTTTAAGGTGACTTTCCTTTAGGTTCTTTAGCAAGCAGTTGTTACTATTGTTGGTACAGTTGTAAGAGTTGTTTCTGTCAGGCCAGTGGATCTATTCTAGCATCTATTCTAAAAATATGTGATGTGTGTGTAAAATCTTTGGTTGTAATGGAAACACTGTCGTCATTATCCCATGACGAGTGCCCTGAGTTCACCTTCTGCTTGGCAGAAATCCGTCTTTTGCCGTCCTCAGCCTCACCTCCTAATTCCATTACAGCATTATGGCTAAAGCACATGGACCACGGAAAAACATTGCCACAGGATCTATCACAGTCTACACAATGTCCACGTTCCTGCCAACCCCTGTTTCCTCGCGTGTCAATGTGTTACTCCAGATTGGGAGTAATGTGCTTTACTATTCCTGAGTAGCTGGAGTTGGTAAGATGACTGAATGAGGGAACAGGTGATGGTTAGACGGCAACACAACACCACTCAAACTGTGGCAAAATGTTTGTTTGACAACCTGGCTGTAAACATATTATGAGGGCTTGAGATAACCACTGGAACTGAGCAAACCAAATGATATGAACCATAAATGTAATCAAGCAGACTTTTAGCCATGTTTGTCATCACTGAATTCAGACTGAAACTAAAACATTTCACTGTTGTCTAAAATGTTTAATTTAATGACACTAAACTGTAGAATTGGACTTACGCTCCATGATATTTTGCGCAAATTATGCGAGTAACTTCTGTAAACAATCAGCAACTTGCTTAAAGGTGCACTTTATAAATTCAATAACAAGCATTTGCAAAAACTGGGTACAATGAGCGGCATTATTCTCCTTGCTCTTTAGCATCAAACATAAAACGCACTCTTAAAACTGTACAAATAATAACAAATTACTGTCAGCAGATCATGAATAACCCCAAAAGCTCAGGTAAGATTTCCATAGTAATTTTATGAACTATATGTAAATCTGTAACGCGTAACGTGTATACTGAGTTAATCAAAAATCATTAAGTGTTCCAGGGTTTATTAATTGGAACACTGTTGGATATTTCAAAGTGCTTTCCATCATTTTGACAGATAAAATATTGTATTACCCTACTTTAGAAGTATGCACCTGTGCCAAAAAAAGACACGAGTGAGGATTTAAAGAGTAAAACAGGATTATTAGTGAATTCCAGTGAATTATTCATGGGATATTGTTTATTAAATTGGTTCTTGTGATACCAGTGTCAAGAATAATACCAATCATTCAATTATTTTCATGATGGATGAAAATAGAGCATGATATAAAATCTCATTCAGTCAAACTGATGGATAATGATTATTTGTAGAGCAGCCTTATTATTTGAAATGATTTATTTCAGTCATTTTGGGTGGCAGTTGCCTGAATCCCAAAATGCCACCCATACTGTAAAATGCAGGCTTGTTGAAAAAGGTAGATCCTTGCTGGGAAAAAAAAGGCTAAAACCAGCCTATAAGCTGGTTGGCTAGTCTTAGCTGGTTTAAGATGGATGTGGTCTCCCATGCTGGCTAGGTTGGTCAAGCTGGTTTTAGTTGGTTGTTCCAACTAAGACTAGCCTGACCAGCTAAAGAAGTGGCCAAAATTCCTATAAAACCAGTCTGGATGACCAGCTAAAACAGCAGGGATAGAGACAGTGTATACAGGTTTTGTTTGATTGATTTTTATTCAAGCAAGTTTTTAATCAGTTGGTCAGGGTTTGGTTTGTCTGTCTGCTCTTGACATTGACATTGACTACCACAACTGTAGTTGTAAGACTGACCCCAGTCAGACCGTGTGAGCATCAGTCAACTGTCATTCCATCCACCTGAGATGACCCTCATTAAGAGACATGAGTTTAAGGGATCAGTTCATTTGATCTAATGTCAGGCTCATTTGATTTGCAGGGCAGAATCCATAAATCACTTTGATTTATGATGAATCTGAACCCACTGTTATTTGAAACACCTTTAAAGTTTTATTGAACCATTCTGACTGTTTAAGAAGGACAAACGTTCATGTCAAAACTGGGAGGAAGTGGACTGCCCTCAATTTACTCTTAAAACAATCTTTGCCTAGAGTTAGATAATGATATAAGATATGGATACATGTTCTTATTTTTATAAAATATCTGATTATGCAGTGGTGAACCTTTTCACACTAAACTCAAAGGTCAACTAATGGAAAAGAAACGGGAACTCTTTTTTTTTTCACAATAGCTATGTTCCCATCACCCTGTTTTTATTTGCATTTTGAAGTATTGCATCAGAAACAAGTGACTGAAACGGCACATTCCGAATAAAAATCCCTCAATTCGCAAAGAAGATTTTACGCTTGCTTGCAGTGGTTTTTGACTTTTGCGAAAAAGGGTTAATGGGAATAACTGGAAACGCATTTGCCGAATAAATTCCTCTATACGCATCAAAAAAGTCATGTGACTTTGCGCTACAGGACAGCAAAACCCGTCTAACCAGTGGACCGATCTCGTTCCACAACATCTGAGATGTTGTCATGGACATTCTGAAATGCCTGAGCAAAGTCTGTCGTCAAAGCATTTCTGTATAATAATTCTGTATGATTTTGTTCTCTTTGACTTGTTGTATGGAAACAGTGCTTATTCGCAAATGATTTATGTTATATTCCAATGTTGCAAATAAGTTAAATTCGCAGCTTTGGATGGAAACCCAGATAATGTCATCGCTGATTTTCAAAGCTCAAAGCTGAAAGCTTCATCAAATTAGCCAAAGTATTGTATGAACACACAAGTGGCTCATTGGAAATACGTGGCTCTACACTGTGAAAAACAGTTTGTTGATTCAACTTGTTACCTGGCTGCCTTACATTTTTAAGTTCAGTCAACTCAAAAAGGTTTAGTCAACTTGAAATGTTAAGTTGTACTAAGTGACAACTTAGACATTTGAGTTCATTCAACTTAAAATTTTAAGGCAGCTGGGTATGCTCAGCTTTTAAGTTTAACAAACCAAATTGTTTGTTTAGTCAACTCAATTATTTAAGTTTTCACTTAGTACAACTTAACATTTCAAGTTGACTAAACTTATTTGAGTCAACTGAACTTAAAATTTTTAAGTCTGCAGGGTAACAAATTATTTTAAGCTGACTCAACAAACTGTGTTTTTTGTTTGTTTTTTGCAGTGTACCTACATTTCTGCAAAACAAAAAAAAAAAAAAACATGCTTACACATACGAATCGGTGCATGAACATGAACACTAAAATTGAACACTCTAGGCTGTAAAACTCCAACAACTTATGATTTACAGGGCCAGAGTTTCGATTAAGAAACCTTTTTGCACAGTTCCTTGCAATGTTTTGACTTCAAATCAATTTTAACATGCTGCAAAATTTTAAAACTTACATTTTGAACATTAGTGTCACATATACTTTCTTACTCAGTAGGTTGGCTCACGCGATTTGATGCTGCACTTGAGGTGAAGCACTTCGGTGTGAACCCTGTGTACGGTTCGACAAAAGAGCTCAAACTACGGTGGCCGAGAGAGCTCAACACGCTGCACTTAAGAAAACACATGCAAACAGAAAAAAACGACAACAAATTAAAAAAAAACATCTTCATCAGTTTGACAACACAGGCCCTACATATCCTCACAACGCAAACACAAATACGGAAACGCGCTGCAAATTCTCACAACACAACCAAACACACGAACGCGCTGCAATCACACAAACACGCTGCAAATAACACGGACCACAACGGAAATGTTTCAGGGGGAGCTCAAAAAGTGACGAACCCAGCTCGGACCTGAATTTTGACCTGATTTTAACTATTAATAAAGCCTTGCAGTTGTTTTTTTTTTTTTTTTTTTTTTTTTTTTCGTAAACTTTGAACGTTATATTTATTTGCATATATTTATTTATTTATATATTTATTTGCAATTAAGTTAATAACGTTTCACAGTTAAGTGTGTAATTCGTCGGATTAGTCTAATAATATCCAAAAGACCAATGAATCATATGATCAAGATGTTAAATAAAAAACTCGCCTTTTAGTTCACAGACAACACCTCTCTGACCAAAAGCCACTGAACAAATAATCAGGTCCAGATATTGAACATTTATTTTTCTATTGCCCTTATGCTATTTCATTTTGGACTGACTTTAAAATAGACATAACAAAGAAATTAAGCAAACCCCTTAATTTAGATTTTTAAACAGATTAAAATATAATATAAACACGTTTATATTATAAATCTCTTAATTATCTTAGCAAAGTTTTATATTTTATATATTAAGTCAAAAGTAAGTCAGAAGAAACCATTATATATTACATTTTGTAACACTTGTTTTGTTTCGATGATGAAACTGAATAAAAACCAAAATAATAATAATAATAATCAGGTCCCAGCTGGGTTCGTCACTTTTTGAGGTCCCCCTGAAACATTTCCGTTGTGGTCCGTGCTATTTGCAGCGCGTTAGTGTTTGCTGCGCGTTTCTGTGTTTGGTTGTATTGTGAGAATTTGCAGCGCATTTCCGTATTTGTGTTTGCGTTGCGAGGATTTGCTACGCCTGTGTTGTCAAACTTGTCATGATCTGGTCGGTGAGCTGCGGACCGCTCACCACCAGACGTCGCTCTTGCGTTTTGTCACGCACGGACTGCCACACCACACCCCGGACTACACTCCCCATCAGCCATTGCACTTCCCCCATCCAATCAGAGACTGTATAAATACCCCGGTCTTCCTGTTTGCGTGTATTGTATTGTATTGTATTTTCCATTGCAGTCGTACTAAGCTTATCTCCTAGTTTCTCCCCGTGTCTAGTTTTTCCGTTGTCTCGTTTTGAACCCTCGCTCGTCTGACCACTCTTCTGCCTAGCCCCTGTCGGATAACGTTCGCCGCTGGACTGACCCCCGCCTGTTTTAGTTCTACTCTTGTTCTTGCTGTCTGTGTTCCTGTCTGCTGTTGCCCGACCCTGCCTGCCTTTGACCATGTCTATGTCTCGTCGTTATAATAAAAGTTTGCGCATGGATCCGCACGTCTCTCGTTTTCCTCCCTACGTGACAAAACTGATGAAGATGTTTCTTTTTATTTGTTGTCATTTTTTTCTGTTTGCATGTGTTTTCTTAAGTTGCAGCGCGTTGAGCTCTCTCGGCCACCGTATCAAACCCACATAAATTTAAAATAGTATGTTGCATCAGTGAATATGTTGTTAATCACTTTTGCTTTTTTAACACTATCGGGTAGGTTTAGGGTTGGGTTTGATGTAGAGGGGTGCAGTTTTCCAACACGATAGAGCAGTAACGTTTTAGCGACACTCCTCGGACATTTAAACTCTGAACCGCCACAATTCGTTCCTGTACCAATGTAATAAAAATGTGGCTATGATCACAATTTGCACGTTTTAGTGCCACTCACTGGACATTTCAGCTGCAAATGTAAGATAAGTAATATCGGTGCAGAAATGCTGCCACAAGCACGTAGTTCCAATGAGCTTCGGCTGGGGAATGCTGTATGTACTGTGTATTTTTTGGTGTATGATGGACATTATGAATTCATGAAAATCTGTGGAGTTCTGCATATGTGTAGGCCTGGCCACAGGCGGTGGTGTGAGTAGTGGACTACATGTGACTGATACCCAGAGTAAAATCTGGCTTCGGCTGATGTCCGTTTGCCAGTGATCAGTCTTTAGTAGCCTTTGGCTCTGTTTCAATGCCTTTTAATCAGAGCCAACATGCTGCGGGTGCTGTGATGTCATCCATTCATCACACCTCCTACTGCTGGTCAACCAATCGAATATCTGTCAGATCTTCAGTATCAGCGCTGGCCATTAAAAAAACATATTAGGCAACTAATTGGATGTTAGTTACTTAGAAAAAAACACACATAAACACAAATATGAGAGATTATTCAGGGTGTTGTTGAAAATATCTCGTTTTCACTGAAAGATGATGAAGCTCTCATGGAAAACTGGACTAATCAGGCTATGAGTGATTTGCTTTCATCCCTGTTTATCCTCTTCTTCCTGTCTTTGTAGATGTGATAGCTACAGAAGGCAATCCGTCATGGTTAATTATAAACAAATGACAGGAATGAGACCATTGCATCTTGGATGCTCATTCTTTTGTCTCGAATTTCTTGTACATCGTGTTGTAAGCTATCATGTAGAAAATGAGCACAGCAATAATCCACAGACTTTAGCTGTTTCATTTTTCTGGAAGAAATGTAAAACTGTTGTGTGCATAGTTAAACCCAAAAGGCAATACTGTGAACTTTAATATACCATATACGTAAAATAACCCCTGACTCCACATGAAACTCAGTTGGAACTAAAAGAAAGCTAAATGCTTTGCTTAGCACTATGTGAAGAAGAGACACATGACTTGCTTGAATACTGGAGAAAGAGCTCATACGATTACAAACACAGGACTGAGGCGTCACAGCTCTCCAAAAGCAGTTACTGAAAAATTACATTTGAGATGTGCTGTATCCCTTTCGGAAATATTACAATGAAATTTGGGACATTTCTCACCTACGCCTTAGGCAGCACAAATTATGAATTTTTATTGTTCTGCACAGACAATCCGTACTGAATCTAGTGGAGGCTGGAAGCTTTTTAATCTCCGGCTTCATTTCCTATCACAGTAACCATTTAGAAAAGGTTCCTCGCAGCTTTGTGATCACGTTACAACCCTGGGGAAAGCGAGCAAGCGATGGCGCCGTGCTGTAATAATGAATTATTATTTCAAGTCTGTGCATTTCTGCACAGCAAGTGGACTTTTTCAGGGTAACAAAGGGGTTTTTACATCAGATAATTTGGTTTTCCCCTCTGCTCAGCTTTGGAAAACGTTCCCCAGACTAATCAGGTTAAGGAAGGAAAATCCCCGCCTTGGCAACACCTACAGCCTCTGATCCTTCTTGAAAACATTCTTGAACCGCTGAGCCACAGTCACTGGCCTTTGATCTGCAGCGTAAACTGCAAATGCAATCTGAAATTTAGATTCCTCCAGCGTTTGATCCGATTCCAGCAGCTACTGATGTAAGTGACACTATGAAAAATGTGATATCTGTGCAGGAGGTCCTTAGATTGGCCTTCATAGGTTAAGAAGGGAGCAGTGGTGTTGATACTATTGATTTGGTTCCTGAGAGAGAATGAGAACTAGTCAAGGAAGTATCCTACAAAAGGGCTCCAATACAAGGCATCTGACTGTTCAACTTGGATTTGACCTTTGGTTTTGAACCTACCTACCATGTTTGCTGAAATCTTGCTCTCTTCTTCAGTGGTATTTCACTCACCAATGAAGAAAGAAAGAGAGATGACAGATTGAATGGCTGCCTCTAACATTTCTCTCCCATTCCCCGTCATGGACTGCAACAGCTCATTTGCCAGCAAATCAATATGAAGCTCAACAAAAATATGAACAGGAGCCCTGTGAAAACATAAACAATTGTAATAAACTGAAACATGTATGATTTATGAAATAACTTTACCATCAAAAGAATGTCACAGTTTTAATGAACAATTCACTTTTTGAAGACATACCATTGTTAAATCAAGTCTTAAGGTGTTTCACTGAACAGAAAAGTGACAGAATCAACATTGAATGTTATTCACAACCCATTGTATATTGTATTATATATAACGCAGATTTCAGAGTGATTTTTATCCATCAGTTCAGTTTCAGAAATCAGTTGTAAGTAATGGAGTGCACTCAGCAGGCTCCCACATGTATGCAGTTATACTGTACAGTGAAACAGTGCAGCCAGGTGGCAGGAGCTTATCCAACATGTGTTGAGCTAATTACATGTACAATTAAAACTGTCAATATATATCTAGGGGTAAATTAAAAGAGTAGTTCACCCAAAAAAAAAAAAAAAAAAAGATGTAATTTATGCATTCTTTATAGTTGTTCAAAGTCTTTCTTCAGTGGAGCATGAAATAAGACTCTTTTACTTTTAAGTTTTAAAAAGACTGCATTCCAAGTTAGATAAATCAAAATCATGTTATTAGCCAAAATCAACTGGTTCATTAAATAGATTTGACTCAAAAGAACAATGTGTTCATGAATCAGAAATTACTACTTGTGTAATGATAAGGTGAGCCAAGCCAGAAGTCAAGATTTTCAGTTACAAATTATTTAAATTTCAATTAATTCCTGATGTGGTTATAATCTGACTTCAAAAGACTTGACATATAGAGTCAATATGGATTATTTATGATACTTTTTGTAATCATTTTAAAGGTGCCATAATGGAAAAATTTATTTACCTTGGCATAGTTGAATAATAAAAGTTCTGTACATAGAAATGACATACCGTGAGCCTCAAACACCATTGTTTCCTCCTTCTTCTTATGTAAATCTCGTTCGTGCAAAAGACCACTGAAAAAGTGGCCAATCCCAACATAACACGGAATGTGATGTTATAGTTAGGATCATTAATAGTTATGCCCCAACATTTGCCTATACCAGAAACAAGTGAGGACAATAGCGAAATAAATGTTATGTTCTAGGCTGTGCAGGGCATGTGATGTGCAGGGATGGGTTGGTGTCTGTATTCAGAAGGGCACGGAAAACAAATAACACTCAAAACATAACGCAAGCCACTAAAGGGACATGGTTAGCTGCTTGCTAGCAGTAGTAGCCTGTTACATTACGGTACATAAGATTTCACTTACCACATAAACAGAATAAGGTAGGATGACTGAGGACGATAACGAATGATCCTGAGCACCACTGACAAGCATCTGATTTTGTAAAATGTGTGGTAAGTACTGCTGCTCTAGTATACACAGAGCATATGCGATCTCGAAAGTGAAAGTAAAAAGTGACTGTCCATTCGAAAGCAGTTTAAATGCCCCACATATTAATAGCGGCTGCTGTGTGAGCTACTGAAATGAGCCGCACTGTGAAACAGCCAATCAGAGCAGAGCTCATTATTATTATTCATGCCCCTTCCAAATAAGGTAATAACAGACAATTTAATTCTACGAAGAAATCCTAGGGTTGTAAATGGACATGTAAAACCGTTTCTGGAGAATTTTTGCCCTTGCCTAAGCCACATACCTTATATGTAGATATCAGAGAACAATTTAAAATATTGTATCAATGCATTCTATGGCACCTTTAAAGTTTACAAGCTCCAGTCTGAGTTGCATGGTAACCAGTAACTGCATTTTAATTTGGGAGTGATATATTCCTTTAAAATTTTGATGACAGGGATGTTCTGGTGTCTGGAGGTGATCGTGGTTCTGCAGTGACCTGAATAGATCATTTACATACGGAATGGAGTGATGGATAAACAAAGTGCTGCTGATATTTCCTTCTTTAAATCAAAGGTGTCAAAACGGCTTTCCAGCCCAATTTCACCCTTGCATATTTAGAATTACCATCATTGCTTTTGAGTGAATACGACTCTGTGAGTGCAGGTTTGTTTTATATTCCTCTCACAAGTTGAATAAAGACCACTGCTATTTGCTGAATACCAATTCAGATTGATGTGCTCTGTATGCAAATGATATGACAAATGCAACTGGTTTTGCTTCAAGACACCAATACAGCACCACAATTGTTGCACAAAGTGAACAAAATGTCCTTGAAATCAAATATTAAAACAAAGCTTTGCATAAACTCAACAATATGCATTATTGCATATGGAATATGGCATTTTAATGGTTTAATTCATTCTCAAACTGATTCCTTAGACTTGCATAGTTTTGTTTGTGATTTTAATCAACATATACATGTTAGCATATGCCTAGTTTGACTAGCTATAGTCACAGACAAATTTCTGCCAAAATACTGTTGAGTTTGTTTGGACAAACAGCTTTTAATAGTATGTCAAGAGGAGACTATGAATGTTTTCTCCTCCAATTTTTGGTTGTGACCCAGCAGTTCTAATGGAGACCATTTAATTGCATATAGCTGATCATTTTCTGTTTATTGACAGGATTCACAGCAATGGCTATGATTCCAAAGCAGCATTTCCATTCTCAAGGTCAGTTTGATGCCTCCCACATTTAAGTTTAATATGGCTTTAAATGGAAATATTGAATCAGAATCCCTCCTCTGCATGTATAAATCACTTGCATCAGATGTCAGACTATGCATTTTCTCTGCCATCATCCCCCAAATCCTAAACTTGGTTGGCTGACTGACTGTAAATAGGGTCAAATAAAAGGTCTATATTCTGAATGACAACAAGGCACAGATAGTTACAGACATTTGGTTAATGAACTCCTTTCAGAGTGAGCTTCTGTGTCATACTGACTATGATAGAGAGACAGAAATCTGCCTCTTTCCTCTGAAACTTCCCACGTTTCAAGGGTGTGGAATGAAATGAGATTTTAATTGAATGGCAATAAAAAGAGGCAGAGTAGTTCATGTAAATTACTCATCCCTTGCTCTCCAAGTGCTTGTTGCTGCTAATACGGCTGTGAAGTGGTCGATTGATTGGAGCGACTCTAGTGACAGTTAAGTGAAGCTGTAACATTTGATTGCCCTCAGATCTTACTTTACTTCACTTTTGAGCTTTTGCATCTTCCCACATCTTAAATAATGGTTCATGTGGCTATATGATAATTTGGAATTAAAATCAAGTTGATTATAGCTACTAAGTTAACACTTTATCAGTGGTTGCTGCTGTTCATGTTTCCAGAATTGGCAGATCCCCGTTTAGACCTTTTGTATGAAAAATATGCTTCAGAATGTCTTTTGTGTTTATCTGAAGAGAGAGCAAAAAGTATACAGTTTCTGGAATGGCATGAGAGTAAGTAGACACTGACATAATTTTCATTTTTAGCCAATGATTCTGTGATGGACAAGTCAGTTTATGTGGCGGCCATCTTGGTTTTTGTTTATTAAATGTACATGCTTATAGGGCAGGGCAGTTGAATGCTAAATTATGATTGGTTAAGAAACATTGTAAAGTGTGTGACACACAACTTAAGTTGTTTCACACAGGTCTTAACCACGTTATAGTTCAAATATTGTAGTTATTTGATCCCCTGCTGATTTTGTACATTTACCCACTGACAAAGAAATGATCAATCTATAATTTTAATGGTAGATTTATTTGAACAGTAAGAGACTGAATAACAACAACAATCCAGAAAAATGCATTTCCAAAAAGTTATAAATTGATTTGCATTTTAATGAGTGAAATAACTACTTGTCCCCTTTGCAAAACATGACTTAGTACTTAGTGGCAAAACCCTTGTTGGCAATCACAGAGTTTGTAGTTGGCTACCAGGTTTGCACACATCTCAGGAGGGATTTTGTCCCACTCGTTTTTTTCAGATCCTCTCCAAGTCATTAAGGTTTCGAGGCTGACATTTGGCAGCTCAAACCTTCAGCTCCCTCCACAGATTTTCTATTAGATTAAGGTCTAGAGACTGGCTAGGGCACTCCAGGATCTTAATGTGCTTCTTCTTGAGCCACTCCTTTGTTGCCTTGGCCATGTGTTTTGGGTAATTGTCATGCTGAAATACCCATCCACGACTGATTTTCAATGTCCTGGCTGGCTTCAATGCCCTGTCCCTGACAGTACATGGCCCCGTCCACCGTCCCTTTGATGTGGTGCAGTTGTTCTGTCCCCTTAGCAGAAGAACACCCCCAAAGCATAATGTTTCCACCTCCATGTATGACAGAGGGGATGGTGCTCTTTGGGTCATAGGCAGCATTCCTCCTCCTCCAAACACAGTTGAGTTGATGCCAAAGAGCTCAATTTTGGTCTCATCTGACCACAACACTTTCACCTAGTTCTCCTCTGAATCGTTCAGATGTTCACTGGCAAACTTCAGACGGGCCTTTACATGTGCTTTCTTGAGCAGGGGAACCTTGCGGGCACTGCAGGATTTCAGTCCTTCACGGCCTAGCTTGTTATCAATTGTTTTCTTAGTGACTACGTTCCCAGCTGCCTTGAGATCATTGACAAGATCCTCCCATGTAGTTCTGAGCTGATTCCTCACCGTTCTCATGATCATTGAAACTCCACAAGGTGAGATCTTGCATGGAGCCTCAGACTGAGGGAGATTGACAATTATTTGCAAATAATCACACCAACTGTTGTCACCTTCTCACCAAGCTGCTTGCCAATGGTCTTGTAGCCCATTCTAACCTTGTGTATGTCTACAATCTTGTCCCTGTGATCCCTGGACAGCTCTTTGGTCTTGGCCATGGTGGAGAGTTTGGAATCTGATTGATTGATTGCTTCTGTGGACAGGTGACTTTTATACAGGTAACAAACTGAGTGCTCCTTATCTCAGCTTGGTACTTGTATAAAAGACACATGAGAGCCAGAAATCTTGCCGATTGACAGGGGATCAAATACGTATTTCGCTCATTAAAATGCAAATCAATTTATAACTTTTGTGATTTTTTTTTTTCAGGATTTTTGTTGTTATTCTGTCTCTCACTGGTAAAATAAACCTACCATTACAATTTTAGACTGATCATTTCTTTGTCAGTGGGCAAATGTACAAAATCAGCAGGGGATCAGATAATGTTTTACCTCACTGTATGGTAGGTAACAGAAAAACTGTGACAAACTATTTCCTTGTTTCCCCCACTAAATTACCATATTCAAGTGATTAGCTCAAAAAGTATTCCCAACACTCATGCACAACAACCGGCTCTAGGGCTGTTGGAAATGGTTAACATTTCCATGGAATTAAATGTGAATGCTGACAGATAGCTCTCACCAGGTACTAGGAGAGAGCTAAGGTTGTTTCGGGTCAGTTTTTTTCATTTTCTTTATCCAGTACATGTCCCAAGACCCCTTAATCCCTCCCACAAACAAACAATGTAGATCACGCCATGATCATATAAATCTGATCTCGTAGGCCTATGTGTTTATGTAAGCTTGTCTTCACCTCACAAGTGGTCTACACCAAAGCAACAGTTCATTTAAGGACAGCAAAGCCATTTTTCTGTGGTGCAAGTATACCTAACCCATGCAGCTATCAGACAGGATTGTCTAGCACATAACAAGTGCATAACGGGATTAGAAGATCTGCACAGCTTAACGATCGCAGATCCATGGTCTTATCCTTCTCTTAGGGGCTAATGCTTGGGCCCATTTAGACAAACGCTCTTAAATTGGCCCATCCATGACATTGCGACCATGTGGGTGTCCACAATCCTTAAATGAAACGGTTTCACATCCAGTGCAACTTTTGTGGCTAGTGTCTTTTTTCACCTTTGAAACACATTGACAGTGATTTATTCCCACTTGTCTGTATGTTACCATAGCAACCACTATTTGAAGGTTGCAGGAAAAGCATATAGTCCTGCAATGTCACACAAGCCCAGGGTTATGGATACCAGCTAATTCAGCCAAATACAACAACTAGTTTGGCACTGGGAATGTTTGGAAACTGTAAATGTAAATTAATAATTTATTATGAATAATCCGATAATTTGGTTTGTGTCTATTAGGTTCTGAATAGAAAATAAATTATGAAATGAGATGAACTATCTTCAAATTGTAAACTATTAAATTCACTGAACTGTCCATAAAAGAAAATTTGCTGAAAATGTGCTCACCCTCAGGCCATGCAAGATGTAGATGAGTTTGTTTGTTCATCAGAACTGATTTGGAGAAATTTAGTATTACATCACATGCTCACCAATGGATCCTCTGCAGTGAATGGGTGCCGTCAGTATGAGTCCAAACAGCTGATAAAATCATCAAAATAATCCACAAATAAACCACACGACTCCAGTCCATCAATTAAAGTCTTGTGAAGTGAAAAGTTGCATGTTTGTAAGAAACAAATCCACTAAATAATTTTAACTTGTTCAGCTACGTTTGTTCAACTAATGTCCAGCTGTTCTTTTCAGTAGTCAACTTCTGTTTGGATCATTAGTCATTAAAACCCAATAAACACTGCAGGTGTCTTTATGGTCACAGAGATGTACCTTTATTTTAACAAGGCTGACTGCTCATGTCATGTGAGTTGTTTATTTACTTAATTTATTGAATTAGTCTTTGGTGAATAAAGCTGAATAAATACTCTTTCCATCTGTATATAGTTTGTTAGGATATTATAACATTTGGCCAAAATACAACTATTTGAAAATCTGAAATCTGAAAATGCAAAAAAAAAAAAAAAAAAAAAATATTGAGAAAGTCACCTTTAAAGTTGTCCAAATGTTTTTAGCAATGCATAATACTACTCGAAAATTAAGTTTTGATCTCCAAATAAAACCGCTGCATGCTTTAGGGGCTGTTAAAACTCGATGTGCTCAATGGAGGCTTCTATTTGAACTTCAGCTGCTGGTGTCACTTTAGAAAAAAAGAGCATTTTGTACACACTTTAATGTTATATTTTATAATATTTGTACTGTTTTATGTTTATTCTGTGGATTATGTTCATAATCACTGAACTCATTGGAGGAAACAGCCTTGTTGTATATACAGTTGTATATAGTGACTCTCAAACAAAGGTTTTTAACACACTGCCCACCCTAGTCTCCATGGTAAATCAAATTTTTTTTTTTAATTTATCAATTTCCCATCTATCCATCTCTCAAACCATTTATTCAGTATGAGGAATAGGAAGGAAAACTGCTTAATTATTTGATTTTCATGAAGGTATTACTGATAAATGACTTTTGAGATGTGTCCTACTTTCCAGCACAGACTGAGAGAAAAAGAAAAACCCAAGTCACTGGAGCAGGACTCGGGAGCACCGTAGATGGTGATTCGCATTTGGATTGCTCCAGGCACAGACATCACCTGAGGCTATGACAGTGAGAGAAACTCACTAGAGACCTGCTTCAGTTTCATCACACTCAGAGACTCCAAAGGGTTCAAGTTCTAGAGGGACAATGATCCCAGAGGACCACCTCAACTCAATCCTTAAACTCTTCCCCTCCGTTAATTTGTCATCATCTCTGTCATCTCAAAACTGTGGTTTACAGCTGTAGTTTGAGCTAAGGGTGCTAATACCTAAAAGTGGGCGATATACTGGTTAAATATACCAGTAAGTCAGTATTAAAGGAAATAGATAGGTCAGTCAGGTGAAATTTGAAACATCACTTAGTGGTTATGCACCAAAATTTCTGCACAAAATTATCAAATGAATACACATCAACTGCTCACCCTTTGACGTTACTGTCACAAACACATGACCAAAATGAACTGAGACTGAAAAGTTCAGCCAAATATTTTTTAACAGTATTTTATTGTAAAATTATGTGAAATATCCCCTCCGATGTATTAGAGTTTTTAACCAAAAACAGTAAAGGAACTTACCATTAACCAAAGAACAGATAGCATTTTTCATCTTTTGCCATTAAAATTATGAGCATTTTTTTATAATACGCCTCTATGAATTGTAATGGAATCTGTTTCATGAAATCGCGATTCTAACTACTTATACCATTGCTAAGCTCTATAATCTTGAGCTGTCAGTAATAGAGGTCTGCAGGTAACTGCTGCAAGCTTTTTGAATGCCACAGACCATGATTACAATTGAAATGTGGATAATTGAAATGTGTCTGAATAGCAGTTAGGGTAAAACTTATGCCCTCTTTGTTATTCGAGTGTCAAGATATGGGAAGAATTTTCAATTAAACTGTGTGGATTGTGGCCAACAAACGGGAGAAGAGTTCAAGGCTAACTACTGGCCTGACACTTGTCTGAGGTGGGAAGATTGATGGCGGCACTTTTAACATTTTAGAAGGGGCTCACCCTCCGTTAAAAAGGGGGCACTGAGGGAAATGTCACCAAATGAAAGCAGTCAGCTCGGAAATCCTCAGTGGAAAAACAGCAGCATCGATCCTACAAACTCAGGAAAACAAGAGTGGGCATAGAAAAGCCAAAGACAAACACAAGGGACCTTAAGTCTCTGGATTAAATCGAGGCTCTAATAATAATGCTTTTACAACCTTAAACACAGAGCCATGAACAATATCACAGCTCTGATCCAAAACCTGCTCTTGTGAAGCCAGACCTTTGACTAAACAGCAAAAGGTCTGGTCAGCATTGCAGCTTATTTTGTCTAAGATCCACCCACTTAAACAGGAAGGCCTGTAAAGCAAACATCCACAGTGTATTTGTTTTTTACCAGCTATAGATGTGCCCTTGTGAAAAAGAAATACACTTTAGCTTTTGGAATAGACTTGTATCACATCAGTCTCCTAAATCTGGTTATTCTAAACCAGGAACAAGTCATGTCAAAGCCAAAGGGTGAAAGTACAGTTTTCAAATCAATAACAACTCTATAAACTAGATGGTAGGATAAAACTATATCACCTTCATTATAAATTAATTAATCAATTCATTCAACACTTCAAGCACTGATGCAGTGTCTGTCTGTGTCTCTTCAGAGGTTCACAGATGTCCTGAACCAGCAGCAGTAACAGCACTATTTTGGAGGTAAAAGGGTGATTGTGTTTCTGTAACAGGACAAATAACTGTTTACAAGCATCTGACGAGCTGAACTACATCCTCAAGACAGATCAGATATATACAGACTACAGCAGCAGGGACGAGTGCATGATCCAGCATCATTCTCCTCTCAACACAACACTCATTAAACATCCACAAATCAATAGCAATGGCTTCTGGAGGTTTGTCTGGAGACCAGGGTCATCCTGCGTGTCAGGGTCAGTCTTCCTCAATTACCTGCTCTTTACTTCATTCATGTTATATGTCAACTCCTGTATCCCACTGCCAATGCAACTGTGCCCTGTTTTACTAGTTACAATTACTAGCCAGTGAAATCCTTTCTGTCAAACTCCATGTTCAGATGTTCAGCAGTACAAGCATCCTGATCACAAATGACACTAGTACATGTGAATCAATCTGTAGCTGTCATTGTTAAATGGAGATGAGAAACATGCAGAACAACAAATTTGAGCACAAGTGAACTCACAGATGCCATAAGAGATGACTTCATTATCATAACTTATTACTTTATCCTTGCACATAATTCACAAAGAGTGTAAACCAGAGTTGAAAAGTGAATATTTAAGCAGTCAACACAGGATGAAGATTACCTGAG
Organism: Labeo rohita; assembly: GCF_022985175.1. Taxonomy (NCBI): domain Eukaryota; kingdom Metazoa; phylum Chordata; class Actinopteri; order Cypriniformes; family Cyprinidae; genus Labeo; species Labeo rohita. The sequence continues at coordinate 34,303,555 of NC_066871.1, forward strand.
AGATGTGTTTATATCTGAATCCACATTGTATATTCAGGAGGTAATTTGATTAGGTCTCATATATTTCCATGAGGTTTAGAAAACCACTGTAGCAAAGGCACAGTCCAAAGCTCATGTGTGTTGAAACCTGCTACACTCATCTGTGATTTTAATTTAGTCAATCCTAAGCAACGTGGCGCCATCTAGTGTAAAATACGAGTAAGATCACTTTGGCAACACAAGAACTAGTTTACACAAAACTGATCACTCTGCCATTATTTACACCATAGTATTGCTCCATTATTTTTTCCCTTTCTTCTGGAACACGAAAGAAAAAATTGTGAAGAATCTTAACATAGCATTAAAAGTTGTTAAATCATCTGTGCTCTTCTCTGTGTAAGATAATAAAATAATTTAGAGATTTGAGTAGGGTTCTCAAAGGTCATAGAGCAGGGTCAATTATGTATGTATAGTATGTATGCATTTATTTAGCAGCAGTACACGGTACAAAAATTTGCTTCACCTTGAGAAATATTTCATTCAACCATGTGTATATTTAATTACAAGAATATTAATTTATAGCAAGGAATTAAACAAAACTTGTGAAAAAATGTGTGAAAAATGTGTCAAAAATTTGTGAAAAAATGTGTGAAATACATAAATCATTAAATTATTCAGTCCAAACTATAATTAAATTTCCAACATACTGTAATTTTTGGTTTTACAACAAGAACTGGTAACACTTTATAATAACGTTCAGTTGTAAGTCAATTATAAGTGATTAGTTAATGATGAAATAATCATTTACAAAACATTGAAAAATTATTAATAAGTGATATGCTAACAATTTGTGTATGTTTTGTTAATTCATTTACAAGTCAATTACAAGTTCATTTACAAGTAATTAGTTAATGATGAACTAATAATTTACAAAACATGACTATGTGTTATAAATGATTAATAAGTGATATGTTGAAAAGCACAAAAATGCAATTATTCTAAAACTATTTTCTTTTTTTCAAATAATAATAAATTATTTGCTGTCAAGTGAATAAACGTGTAAACCCTTTCTCTCATCAGCACAGACTTGTGTTCTGTGTGGAGTGTGTGGGGTCTAGTGATAATGTGAACCAGTTTTACCCTCCACTGAAGATCACATCAGGTGCACAGCACTAAAATACTCCATGTGTTTACCATCTTTACCCTCACCAGTCAGCCCTTATACTGCAGTACACACAACAAATATTCAAAACCTGTTGTGTAACGCATGAATAAATAATTTACAAATCTTTCTGCATCCCCTAATCTAAAGTGGAAAGTACTCATCAGTTGTAAATGTTTTACAAACCTGCCAGTTACAGGTTGTGTGGTTATACACACTGGGGGGAAAGATCTACAAATGATGAGTAAAACATTTACAACTGATGAACTGTTTACACTTTAGATTAGGGGATGCAGAAAGATTTGTAAATGATTTATTCATGCTGTGATCTTCAATGGAGGGTAAACATTTCGATGACTGATATTTCAATTATTTAAAATTGATTAATAATATTTTAACTAGTAACTTATTAACCATTGACTAAGGATCAGTTTGATTATTTCATGCTATTTTTTTAAAGATAACTTACGACAGATTTGTAAATCGTTAGCATATATTGGTTAATCATTTGTGAATGTATAGTGATGTTTTGTAAATTATTAGTTTGTCATAATCACTTGTAAATAATTTATAACTTAATATAAACTACTAACATATCACTTATTAATCGTTTATGAATGAATAGTCATGTTTTGTAAATGATTAGTTAATCATTAACTTATTACTTGTAAATTACTTGTAAATGAATTAACAAAACATACACAAATTGTTAGCATATTACTTAGCAATATTTTATGAATGTTTTGTAAATTATTATTTCATCATTAACTAATTGCTTATAAATGACTTACAACTGAACGTTATTATAAAGTTTTACCCAAACACAAAACAAATAGCAACCACATGCTAAACAGTTCAATTCTCAGCATTACTGCAAACAAAATAAATGCATCTTTTGTATTGAAATGACACCAGACCAGAAAAGATCCAGAGTGTCCCCCAGTGGTAAGGATTGCAATAACAAGAGAGAAAGCAATTGCACACTCAAATTGTGACAGTAATACCTTTAAATGTGTTTCACTTCATTTTAATTAATTTCCCCTCATTTTTTTAAGGGTGCTTGCCATGATTTTTTTCCCCCAAGCCAGGCTTTTTAACTTTCCATCTATAAGATCACACATTGTTTCGACAACTGTCCTTTGTTTTCTCAGCCACACCAGAGCAATGAACTCATGAATTGTTTGTGATAATAGCTTCAGTGATTATGTGTCCCACTTATTACCCTAATTTATCTGATCATTTTTATAATTTATTTTGAAATAATTGATAACTGCTTTTATTTTAATTCATTGTGGTATGCAATACTTAGTACATTGACAGTAAGAGTAGAGTTCAGTGTCATCACATCCAGTCTAATGTGGTGTGGTGCTGTTTGTTTTTAGAGTATCACCTGTTTGTCTCATAAAGTACCTGCACATGCAGGAGAAAAGGGTAATGAAGTAGTCAACAAACTAACTAAAAAGGCAATAAAACATATGAATATTGTTCGAAAAAGTTCAAATTCCATTGGGAATCATGAATATAAATGATATTGGACATTCTGGTTTAAATCATTAATTGTTAAAAATATATTCCTGTGGAGAGGAAACAACTGAGCATGTACTACTACCTTGTGCAGTATTTACTAAGAGAGGTGCTTGTTAAGAAATTGGGAGATTTCAGCAGAACTAATAAACTGTGATGTAGGAAGTCTAAAATACAAAGAGAACAAGTTATTTCCGAATAACAGGATTGAAAAATGAAATATTTCTTTCTTTCTTTCTTTCTTTCTTTCTTTCTTTCTTTCTTTCGTGAATGCTTTGTCCTTCCATTCTATTGGTGCTTTATACTCCAGTTCACTTGGCGGCAGTAAAACGCCATTAAACAGTACCGGAAGAAGAAGAAGGTCAAAGTGAAAGTGAAAACTCTGATGTCGAATTACTCGACGCCACCCCGCAGGTTTCAGCACCAGAAAATAACTTAACATGTGGTAAGTTCGTTATAACGTTTCATAACTTTAATATCAATATAATTTTGGTTTAAACAGACATGTAACATATGGTATGCAGGGGTACATTTAGGTACGGCCTTCGACGGCCTGAAGGGGCCTACACTAGTGAAGGCCTAGCTGCACGTAAATTATATTTCTCGAATAATTATTTGTATATGTTGGAGTTTGCAGTGTGGCAACATTATTCTATAATGTTCTCACACTCAAAGGACTCGCAACTGCATTTTCGGCGACACATTGCTGTGTGAAAAGATTGAGACCGGACAGCTAGTTTTCTGTAATGTCATGCACTGTGAAATTATTAACTTACAAATGCGTGGATATCATAGACATGTAGCTATAGGTATAGCTCTGGTCTGTGCATCCCTGCCTCTGCTAAATTATTTTTATAAAAACATCCCACGAAACCGCTCCTAAGTCCCTATTAAAATCAAATGATTCGCTTCGAAACAGTGAATCAAACCTTCGCAGAGGTTTACTGGATCGGATTCGTTGAAAGAAGGTCTGGATGCTTCATTTTGAGGATGTAAATAAGACCTTTAAGATTAATTGGCTTAAGAGATGTTTGATCACCTTTAGCTCTCTTTTGAACCATATTCCTCATAGTCTTTTTAATAAAATTGGTGGCTTGAAATTTCTGTTAACATGTGATTATACCCAACAAACATGAGACGTCCACCCGACGTGCAGATCACGTCTATATTGCGTCGGTCGGTCCAGGACCATATTTGTACTTCTACACGACGTGCAAATCCAGTACAGTATCTGGACGTCGGACTACGACGTCCCTTGGACGTAGATATGCAGTTCAAAATTTGAACGTCTATTAAGGGGTTTTCCTGGACGTCTGTATAACGTGCAGAACAGGTTCAGGAAATCGACTTAAGAACTTTTTATACAATTAAACATGACAAAGTTCTGACTTAAAAAAAAATGTAAATATCATTTTTATAAAACATTTACGTGTTAAAACAGTGTAATATTTGTATAAAAACATCATGTCAGTAACATAATGCGGCCATTTAATTATTTTATTAATATTATTATTATTATTATTATTATTTTATGTGTAGTATTTTTCACTAGGACATTGACAGAAACAGCCGCTTACATCTATGTGTGTGTGATTAAGTTAATTTAAAGTTTAAGTTAAATAGATGTAAAGAGATTTAAATATAATAGATAAATATATTTAAATATTGAATAATAATACAGAATATTAGCACAATATTATTGTTTATTATATATTTTAATAATAATAATATATTTAATAAATACATTTAAATTTAATTTAATAAATAGATCTATATTTAAACGTGCGCTTGCGTGAGGGGCATTAACGTAGTGACGTAAACGTGATGGCGCAAGCAGCCGCGAAGACGGAAGATATTGATATTGTGTATTACCAAAGACCGAAGATATAACCACCACGATAGATCCGTCGTGTAATTTATTTAACTTTACGTTAAGGACACTTTATAAAGCCTACAGAGGATGGGACCCAACTTGACCAACGAACAGCCTTCACAACGCAACGCTGCTATTTGGAAATTTAAACAGTAACGGTCTCTAACGGTCATCTGAGACACGGACGGGTGCTAAGCCGAAGGTAAGCGATATAAATGTACCTTTATTCGTCGTTTTGTCAATCTAATGTTAAATTTCACTTTAGATGTATTTTGTTCTGTGTTATGACGATTTCAAATTCAACTTTTTGTAATTTTTATATCTCCCTGTTGGTTAATTTGCGAGTAAAGTGGTCAGTGAAGTTACAGTCTGAGGTAAATTTAGGTTGATCCCTTTTAATTGTCTAAATTAGTCACTAAAACAGGTAACTTCACAATAATGTAAGATTTTCAAAACTTTGTCTTGTGTTAAGTGTGTGTGTTCTTGTAGTAAAATAGACTTTCAGTAAATTCACTAAAGACTAAATATCAGTCTGGCAGTTTTTTCTGATCATATGTTTACCAAAGAGGTTATAATGAGCATTGTGAAGCTATATTTGTAGTTATAATAATAATAATCGTTTATATTTCAATGTTGTTTTCAGGGCAGTTCATGAAGACGAGATGAGATGTTTTGTCAACCTGGACAGAAGTTCCACCTCCCACACCAGACTCTCTGCTGTATATGGAGGCCTGTGCACTAGCACATGGGTTTTTGGAGCCAGGGACCTCTTGCAGGGAAGAAGATTTTCCAAGGACCCCCTCATAAATATAACAGTGTTTAAGGCTAAAGTTAATGTGGATAGAAGTATAATGAACATAATATAATTGTTTTATTGGTGCAAATTGTCCCTATTTTATATGAACTGTGTAATAATACAGCACAATATAGGCCTAATTTACCATATTTTCCAGACTTTACACCAGGTCAGGAAAAAAACATGCATAAGTTGCATTGGTGTATAAGGCACATTTTAAAATAATAAATAAAACAAATGTTAATAAACTTAACAAACATTATAAACAATGTAAACATGTAATTTACTTTTCCAAATAATTTAAATTAATTGCCATTCAGAACAGATATATATATATATATATATATATATATATATATTAGGTGTGATGAGACACTTATCCCACGAGACGACATGAGACTGGGTTCACGAGAACGAGACGAGAATTTTAAACTTTTCTTAAGAAATCCTCAATGATTAAAATATAGGGAAAATAGTCTTTTATTCAACTGAAAAAGACAAAATGCAAAAAACATTTAGGTGTATTTTGAACTTTATGAAATTAAACTTCCATTTGAATGGAATAATATGCAGTAATAAACAACATTTAAACAAGAGCTTCACGATTCTGGATAAATTGCAAATCCCACTTGTTTTTAATAAATTGGAGATCACGATTCTAGAGAAAAAAGATTGGAAAACTAAACAAAATAACAATTTACTAGTGGTTCTGACAAACTATTCACTGCTTAAGACTTTTAAAAACATATTCATTTAAACAAAATAATAATAATAACAATAAAAACATTTAATGAAGAGAGTCAGTGTCTCACTTCATTAAGACTTGTTTGACTATTGAAATTTCCTGAATGAATGATTCAATGACATACTTTTTTTAAATGGGCAATTGTCGCCACCTCCTGGCGGAAGAGGTTAAGCGTTACTATACATACAAGATAGTTTCGTTTTGATCGCTACTGTACAAAATAAGTGTTTATACCCTAACTATAAACTTTAATCCCAGTACTTCTGTTACTTAAATGTCTGTTACACAGCAATAATGATTATAATGTGGTTGAAAAGATTGTTTGTGTTGTTCTTTCTGCGTTCACATTTACCCTCTGATTCATTAACATGGGCATCGACCAAACGAGCCATTCATTACAAGCAATATTTATTTTAAATTAAGCCTATCACAAACTTATTTAATATGATACTGAAACTGCTAAACTATTTCTTTAGTATGTACAGAAGGTTTTAAACTTCTCTTGTGTCAGAATTAGACGTTTTTTCCCCCTCAGTTCAGCTCCAACAGGTGAACATAATGTATGTTTTGTATGTTATTTGTTACAGTTGTTATCCACTGAAAATACGTCCACAGTGACCAGATCTAAACTAAATTTTAACCTTCTAGAGGTGTCCTGTGAATGTCAATATTGGACGTCCAGAAGACGTCATAAAAAGACGTTGTAAAAACTTTCATTCTGGCTCTTCAGGGGACGTCATTTCAACGTCCGACAAAGACGTTGAAATGACGTCGTTTGGACGTACTTTTACTCATTCATTACAATTAATATTTATTTTAAGTTAAAATTTAAATGTTTTCATGGTTTTTGTACACTGTGTCTGTAAGTTTATTTACAAGTACAAATAAAAAATTATAATAAAATAAACATGATTTTTACTTGAATGCAGCCTAAGAGTGTATATATTATGTCCAGAAACAGTATAAATGACATCTAAATGAGACTGCAGTTGACCTTCTAAGACGTTGAAAATACGTCCATAATGACCAGATCTGAACTAAATTTTAACCTTCTAGAGACGTCCTGTGAACGTCACTATTGGACGTCCAGAAGACGTCATGAAAAGACGTTGTAAAAACTTTCATTCTGGCTCTTCAGGGGACGTCATTTCAACGTCCGACAAAGACGTTGAAATGACGTCGTTTGGACGTACTTTTGCTCAGTGGGTAGTATTTCTAAAATCCCACTCAAATTATCCAAATTTCATCAGCAAGCTCTTTTCACTTTTGGTTTACTCTCACAACTTCTCTCCTCACACCTCCCTCATTTGGAACAATGGTAACATAACTGCTTCAGATAAATCATTATTTTTAACAAACTAGTTCAACAGAGACATTAATAATTTATAAAAATATTTGACAATTTTGGGAACATTTTAACGTATGAACTTATGAAATCATGTTTATTTACAGTTTCCCTGTACAGTTTAGGGAATTTAATTTAGTTGTTAAATCTATTCCAGTAACTCTTCGTCATCTTGTCAAAAGTCATATTTGTTATAATATTCTCTATCTGTGATAAACCCAAAATTAATTTTAGAAGGTGTTTTGCTCACTGAGAAAAATGCAATAACAAACACATTTGTAATATTTTCCAAAAACAGAATAAAATATCTCTTAGAGGGATTTTTTTGGAACTCTTTAATTGAGAATATTAACTGGAGAAGAGCTTGGTTAATTCCTTTTAAATACTGTGTTCATAATAAAATAAAATAAATACATTTCAAAATTCTACATACCATTTAACCTTCTAAATCTTTAATGTCAAGATCTACTGATATTGATGATGTTTGCTGTTTTTGTAATAGTGAGAAAGAGATGCTGACTCACTTATTTTTTGACTGTAAAGTTGTATTTAATTTAGTAAATATTAATTATTGCTTTACTTTAAAGGATGTTATCTTGTACTATGAAAACAAAAGCAATCTAGAATCTGGAATTTATTGTTAACCTTTTTTTAATATTAACTAAATTTAACATGCATAAAAATATCTTAATTCATCTCCCATGTTAAATTTGTTTTGTCCCGATTTGGACTTTTATATTTCTTCAATAAGACTGTTATGTACTTATAATATCCTTATTTGTTAAAATTGAATGTGTGCTATGCTTTTTTTTTTTTTTTTTTTTCCTTTTTTGTTTATAATTTTTACTTTTATTATTTGAATGTTCTTCTTGTTATTGTTTTGTATGTGGCTCTTTTCTGCAATAAAAAATAAAAAAAAAAAAAGCAAGCTCCATTATAAATTTGATCCCTAAACCTCAAAAAGACCTCTCTCAGTTGGAAAACTGGTGACCTATAAGTATTTTAAATAATGACTACAAACTGATTTTTGCCAAGAAAATTAAATGTGTTCTAGATGATAGATGAATGTCAATCGGGCTTTATGACAGACAGACTTATTTCAAACAATATTAAACTTGATATTTAGATTACTCAGATCTGATCCTGAATGATAGTTTTCTGCTTTTTCTTGATTTCATAAAGCTTTTGATTCAATTGAATTTCCTTTTATTCTTTATATCTAATAGTTAAGAAGAATCTCAAGTTGTTTAAGTCTCTATTACTCACACATTTGCATTGTGTCATTACTGTTGGATCCAATATAGCTGGAATAATTTGTCTTTTAGTTTCAGTCTTTCTGAAAATTCTGTGTCGAATTGTGACTTGTTTGTAAACGAATCCGCTGTAAAATAAAGTCAACAAAGAAACGAGTTCACCTCTCTAATAAACACTAAATGTGTGAATTGCTGGGCCGGGCTAAACAGACAGTAATGTAGAAGTAGACGTTGATCTTCTTTTGTAGAGGCAGTGTTTAGCCACATTGTTATGTAATAGAGTTATACATTCCACAAGCTGTCATTTTGGCTTCAATATAAGCTGTTTTTAGACTAACGAGAAAGTTTTGAGTTCTGAAACTTACAGGGTGTTTTTATAGTACAGTGACCTCCTATATGTCAAAAGACCAATATAATTTTGGTTTCTCAGTTCATGCCCCTTTTAAATGGCTATTATTCAATTAATTAAACGCAAAATAAAAATGCATTTAGCAATCACCAAATAGCCCACATTCAAATTTTTGATCTACTGATGATGAATAATGCATGTTTTGTGTAATTTATAGTGTTTAACATACATTTTGACCTGGAAAGTTTTAACAGCATTTTCTTTTCATGTTACCTCCATATAATGCCTGTAATAACGTAATGCATACTTTATGTAGCGACTATAATTCTTCTGTTCTACCACCAGCACCTTCTGGCAAAGAGTGAATTTGCATTTCTACTTGTAATTCAAATTTAACGCAGAGCAGTGTTGTAAAATTTTATTTTGCGTAAATAGACTGCAGAGGTATATGTGAACTAGTAAAAATATTTCTAATAATCCTGAAAAAGTTTAATTTACAGTTTATCCAAATTCACTGTATAATGCATATTCTCTGACTCCACATACAGGCCTGAAATCAAATCTCATCTTGCAGGAAAAGCAGAAAAGCCTGTAAAATGAGTGTCTATGAGGAGAGAGTGGAAGAGAAACCTGCCTGTGAAATGAGTGTGTGTGAGAAGAAAGAGCAGGACACTCCTGTAGACACTCATAGAGCAGCATCTCCAGGATTCAGCTGTGTGTCTATGAAGAGTAACAACTCCATGTTTCAACCCCCTAATCTCAGTGATGTTGACACTCATAGAGCAGCATCTCCAGGATTCAGCTGTGTGTCTATGAAGAGTAACAACTCCATGTTTCAGCCCCCTAATCTCAGTGATGTTGACACTCATAGAGCAGCATCTCCAGGATTCAGCTGTGTGTCTATGAAGAGCAACAACTCCATGTTTCAGCCCCCTAATCTCAGTGATGTTGACACTCGTAGAGCAGCATCTCCAGGATTCAGCTGTGTGTCTATGAAGAGTAACAACTCCATGTTTCAACCCCCTAATCTCAGTAATGATCCTGCTGTGACCTCTTTCCCTGTGTGAGTATCATCTAGTTCATCTCAACTAGAGTATCATTGCAATCTTCTGTAGTGAAACTTGGATAGAAAATCATTGAAATGGTGGTATTTTAAAGTCATTGCACACTGAGTCCGAACATTTCATATTTTTATATATATATATATACAGCCATGTGAAAAAGTTAGGACACCCTATTGAATTCCATGGTTTTCTCTATCAGGACATCATTAAAAAAAAACTGGTTCTAGGCTGGTCTTAAAATTTCAAAAAATAAAACCTCAGATGAACAACACCACATATCAAAATTGCACCATGTCATTATTTACTGAACAGAAATAAAGCCAAAATGGAAAAGCTGTGTGTTACAAAGTTAGGACACCCTTACTGTTGACATTGGAATTAAGAGGGTAAATAACAGTCAAGCACTGATAATTAAATACCTTTGATTAACTGATCATCAGCAAGTCTGAGTATCTCTTTAAAAGCATAAGCTTTGTCAGTTTGCTGGTCTGGAGCCTTCAGGTGTGTGTTAACACAATGCCAAGGAGATAAGACATCAGCAATCATCTTAGAGAAGCAATTGTTATTGCCATCAAGTTGAGAAGAGTAATACGGCCATTTCCAAACAATCTGACCTTTATTCGCAAGTGGAAGACATTTAAAACAGACACCTCTCATTCCAGGAGTGGATGTCCCAGACAATTCACTCCAAGATCAAACCATGTAAAGCTCAGAGAAATGGCAGACAACCTAAGCAGTACACCTCAGACTCTACAAGTCTCAGTTAACATGTTAAATGTTAAAGTTCATGACAATAACAATAGAAAAATATGGGACAAAAATGGCATGTTTGGAAGGCTTGGCAGAAGAAAGCCTCTTTTATCTAAAAAAAAAAAAAAAAAACACTGCAGCACAGTTTAGGTCTGCAAAGTTGCATCTAAACAAAACACAAGTCTTCTAGATGTCCTTTGAACAGACGAGACCAAAGTGGAGATGTTTGGCCATAATGCACAGCACCAATTTTGGTGAAAACCTAAAGAGCATGTCAGCACAAACACCTCATACCAAAAGACAAACACGCTGGAGGAGGGCTGATAATTTTGGGCTTGTTTTGTAGCCACAGGACCTGAGCACCTCACAGTCATTGAGTTGGCTATGAACTTCTCTGTATATAAAAAGTATTCTACAGTCAAATGCGAGGGCATCTGTCCGACATGTAAAGTTGGGCCAAAATTGGGTCAAGCAACAGGACAATGATTCCAAGCACACCAGCAAATCTACAACAGAATGACTGAAAAGGAAAGAATCAAGGTGTTTGCAACAGCCCAGTCCAAGTCCAGAGCTCATCCTGGCTCAAATGCTGTGGTGAGAGCTGTGCATAAACAAATGCCCACAAACCTCAATAAACTGGAGCAATGTTGAAAAGAAGAGTGGTCCAAATTCCTCCAGAAGGATCTGAGAGACTGATAAAGTCACACAGAAAATGAGTGCTTCAAGTTATTCCTGCTAAAAGTGGATCAGGCAACTGACTCATAGGGTGTCCTAACTTTGTCACACATGGTCTTTCCCTCTTGGCTGTATTTTTCTTAAATAAATAATGACACTGTGTGATATGTCATGTGATGATGTTTATCTGAGGATTTATTTTCCAAATTTTAAGACCTGCCAAGGACCAGATAATTTTTTATTATGTCCTGATACAGAAAACCATGAAATTCAATAGAGTGTCCTAACTTTTTCACATGACTGTATATATATATATACATATATATATATATATATATATATATATATATATAATTTTATTTATTTATTTATTTATTTTTTTTGTATTTGTCATCCTTTCCTATCAAAATGCTTGCTACCAATGCGAAAACACGGAAAGTCAAACCTGATCAGAACTTTTTTTTAATGACGGACGAAAGGTTTTGAGGCAGTGTGTAACGTGCAAAAATTGCGTCATGAAATATTACACAGACAAGCTTTTCTTATCTTTGGAATAATGTTCCAAGACACAGTACAAGCATTACTGATTTCATGTTGGACTCAGTGTGCAAAGACCTTCACTCTGAAAATGAGACGCTTGTAAATGTATGAAAAAAAGAAGGAAGACAGTCTTGCTGCTCACCCACTAAAGCTTTAAAATTGTCTGTACTGTGTCCCAGTGTAGAGATTTCAATAGGTAACAGGTTTATGCAAATAACCAAGGCAGAGTTGATTCAGATATTTCTAGAGCTGTTTTGATTTGTCATGTGATTTTACATTCATCTTAATAATAAAAGATTAGTTAAACACCTGCTGACAAACATCCAGAAGACTTTTTTTCTGCACTGAAAAGAATTCTTTAGTAGAGTGAGAGCAACAACTAAAAACTGACATACACCAGTAGCATTTAGAAGTTTTGTAATCCAGCTAACACTTGATGAACAGTATGTATTTCCAAAATTAAAACAATGACTTTAATCCTAGTCTTAAAACCTGTAATATCTGTTTAGAGGCAGCTTGTCTTACCCAAGACCTGGTGCACGCAATATCAGGTTCATTATCGGAGGCGATACTTCTCCGATAATGAATGCAATATTGCGCACCTTGTCAGTGAACCACGACTCTGTGTAGTAAATGCTACTCCATCTGACAGCATGTGGAGATTTACGACTAATCACAGAACCGGCAATAGTGAGGAGACATGCATGGTAATCACATCCGATTATTTGCACAGCCCCAGAACCCGACCAGTATCCTAGGCACTTGTTGAAGTTTTGGACCCGAACTTGCTCGGGTCTCGGATCTAAGTGGACCTATGAAGACGTATACATTAGAATAATATTGTGGTGTTTAGTGTTGCAGAATAGTGTTTCTCGACCACGATCCTGTAGCCCCTAAATGTGCGATGGGGGGCTTCAGGAACATGGTCTGATAATGAGAGCATAATGATATTAAAATTTAACCAAAATTATAAATTAAACATAGATAAAACAATGAATTTCAGTGAATTGCATATATGTGATGCGATCATAAATTATAAATTAAATTAAATTATTATTCTACATCTTGTCTGTCATCTCTGAAAATATCTTGGTGAAATTAGTTTGTTTAATGCAGAAAAACAGTGATTTGTTGCACAAAGCAGAAATGACTGTGTCTTTCTCTCATCTTAAAAACGCACTGCAGAGGTGCTTTCTCTTAACACCACAAAAACAGTTAATCTATCAAAATAAACTATGTAACATATTTAATAAAGGTGTATCAATACACATTTTCTGCCAGTT